>NC_135179.1:26157546-26270046 GCF_041146795.1 Maylandia zebra | reverse complement strand
TTCTTGACTGGTGAGCCTTGTGTGACATTTACCAAGCCTGTAATTAAAAAGATAATCACAAATCGGCCTTGAACGCTGTGTGTGTTTCACTTGTTTTGTCCACTTTCATTCCAAGAAGGTACCTCTCAGAATCTGGAGTGTTTGGTCTAGCCCTTTGCACAAAGCTCGTGCATTTATTTTGAAGAGAAAGAGCTACACCGGAAGTCAGTTTGTAGCTAGCTTGCTGTGAAGCTCGCCCACCAGTTTCCTTGTGTGCTGTTGTATGGCTGAGAGCTAGCTGGCGTGTGTTAGCTGTCCAGGTGTAGCTAATCCCTGCTGTCCCTCCTTCCTCAGGTTTAAACGGAATCTTTGAAGTGAAGAAGTCGGATAAATGTTCAAAAGAAACTTACTGACTGAAGGAAACTGTAGATAGCAGGTTGGTTTATTTGAAAGGTTGCTTAAAGGTAACACATTAAATGTCATTGTATGATTATCTACTGTTTTGTCATCAGTGCTTTTATCTAAAAGTCCCTGTATTGGGATCCTGGATTGTGGCCTTTTTTCTGATTGTGGATTTTTGTGTTTTTAACAGCTGATCGTTTTGTGGATTTATACAGGACCTATGTGTGGAAATACTGATGCATTGGAGCCAAAGAACAAGATCTCTTTATTCCAAAATGATCTACACACCCATGTCTCTAAGATGATGTACAGAAACCTGTTTTAAGTAATGTGAGCAGTCCGGGGCGAAGGGAATGCAGGCTTGTCAGCTATAGCTTTTATGAGAACGTGATGCCCAGGCGGGGATTGCCACTTCAGGGTCGGGTCCGCTGGCTCTTCCTGGGTCTTTTTCTGCTGCTGGTGTTGCTGCTGTTTGCATACCTGCTGGAGTGCACTCCACCAGCAGACGTCAGCCTGATCTTACCAGGGGAGACCTATGGCAAAGAATACTACCAGGCCCTGCTCCAGGAACAGGAGGAGCGCCACCTGAACCGTGCTGCCAGTCTGAAGCGGCAAATTGCCCAGCTTAAGCAGGAATTACAGGAAATGAGCGAGAAGTTGAAAGTTCTCCAAGAGAAAAAAGAGCTTCCAGGAGTTCCGGGTCTGGCTGATAAAGACCAAGAGCCTGGAGATTTGCTGGAGTACTTGCATTCTCAGATCGACAAGGCTGAGGTCAACACTGGAGCTCGCCTTCCAAGCGAGTATGCCTTGGTGCCGTTTGAGAGTTTTACTTCTTCCAAGGTGTACCAGCTGGAAATGGGGCTAACGCGGCACCCAGAGGAGAAACCAGTCCGCAAGGACCGCAGGGATGAGCTGGTGGAGGTCATTGAGGCCGCACTAGACATCATCAACAACCCTGACGAGGAGGATGGTGTGGAGGATGATGTGCCGATGCAGAGGCAAACCTACACAGATGGTCACTTTACTGAAGGTGAGACTCTCAGTTAAATTACAGAGTAAGAGGCAATGACTGTAACCAGTGTTCAAAATGAACCTTTTATTAACAGTTTCCACTCAGTGAATAGACTCGTTGAAAAAAAAAAATCACCAGGAAAATCTATTTTTAACGATCCAGAATAATAAACTGAGCCTTTGTTCCAAATCTGATTTGGTTAGTACATTTTATTTAGACAAAGGAGCACTGGGTTGCACTGATATACACTATCTGATGAACACTGGCCAATATTGCCTATTGATTGATGTTGGCATATGACAGTTATCAGATTTTGTGAACAGTCTGTATTTAGGAATATAAATGTTGCACTGGTTAAATGTTCAAATTGTGTGAGCTGCAAGACTTTAACTCTTTACCCTCTGAAAGCCTTTGAAGCTCTTTTCTGAACTTGATGCTTTCTGTTATATTTCAGGCTCGCTTGTAGAACAAAGTGACTGGGTGTGCATCAGAAGTTAGTGACGATGGTCCCTGACCTTGCAGCTACCTTTGGATAAAACGAGTCAAAATTAAAGCACATCTTTTATTTTCTTTTAGAATATTTCTTTATTTTCCCCTTATTCCAGGAAAACAATAAACAACAAAACAAAATCAGCCAAATTGTTACTTTAAACATTGATATTGGGCCAAAATGTCACAATCGGCAAAGGTCCGATTCAAGTTCAGACAGAACAAGCTTGACCTCAAAAGTGATGCGTCAAACGTAAAATACATTTGAAAGTTCATAAGCTGCACTCTCAGCTGCAATGACCCTCCATGACTCCTGCTCCTTGGCTAGTGTATATTGCTTGGTCAGAGTTGTGGTTAGGAGATTACATGAGATAGTTAAGGTTTGACAAAACTGCAGGGGTCAGAGCTAGTCAGATTAAGACTGTGGTGTGCCTTTGCATAGCAAGGATGGGGACAAAAGTTTATGCTACGTGTCTGTGTTTGCGCGTTAGTCATGCGCAGCAGTAGTGCCAAACAGAAATTCTCCTTGAATTTGGCATTTAGTGCCACTTAGTGGATAACTGGTACGTTTTCTCAGCCTGTCTCAGTGTTTTTCAGATTGTCTTCTTTTGGCAGGGCTGTACCGGACAGAGCGAGACAAAGGGACACTTTACGAGCTCTTCTTTGCCAAAGAGGATTCCAGCAGTTTCCGCCACGTCACACTCTTCAGGCCTTTTGGGCCCTTAATGAAAGTCAGGAGCACATCTGTGGAAACATCAGGAATGATTATTAACATCATTGTGCCACTAGCGGGCAGAGCAGAAACTTTCTCACAGTTCTTGCAAAACTTCAGGTGAGAATGAATCTTAAATCCATCCCTCTCCACTAAACATGAGCCAGCACCCTTGGCCTTCATTAGACGTGTTGGCTTTTGTTTCCACCATTGTTGTGGAAAGCACTGCAGCCTTGTGTGTCCTTGTAATCCATTTGAAAAATGCATGTGTTTTTAGGGAGGTGTGCATACAGCATGACAGAAGGGTACATCTCACGGTGGTTTATTTTGGGCAGGAAGGTCTACAGGAGGTGACGTCATCTCTGGAAAAAATGTCGAGGTGAGTCTATTGAACAGAAAGACCTTTTAATAGGCTTGTTAATATGTCATATGAGGCATTTGTTAAAAATCAGGCGTTTTGTTTTACAGGGAGGAGAGCTTCTCCAACTACACTCTCATCCCAGTGGACGAGGAGTTTTCCCGAGGTCGAGGTTTGGATATCGGAGCTCACGCATGGAAGAAAGGCGACGTCTTAATGTTTTTTTGTGATGTGGACATCCATTTTACACTCGAGTTCCTTAACACCTGTCGTCTCCACGCTGCTCCAAGTAGGTTTAATTGGCTCACATTCATTATACTCTTTTAGTGCTCTTGCTCTCAGCCAAAGGTTAATTTGCTTGTTCTGTTTTACAGACAAGAAAGTCTTCTATCCTGTCGTGTTTAGTTTGTACAATCCTGCCATTGTCTACGGAAATTTGGAGCTGGCTCCACCTGTTGAACTCCAGCTGGTAAGAAGTGTAAAGGTTCCCATTCTGACCAACGTGTTAGAAAGCTGGTTTGGTGGTGACCTGTGTGTCAGAGATGACTATCTGTTTTCAAATAGATTCATAAAAAGGATGCTGGATTCTGGAGAGACTTTGGATTTGGAATGACATGCCAGTATCGCTCCGACTTTCTAAATATCGGTAAGCACCAATCATTTGTTTTATTAGACGCGACAGTTGTGCGTAACATGTTTTAAATGGGTCGTATCCCCGCAGGTGGTTTTGATCTTGAAGTCAAAGGTTGGGGGGTGGAAGACGTCCACTTGTACAGGAAGTATCTGCGGAGTGACATGATAGTGATCCGCACGCCTGTGTCGGGTCTGTTCCACCTGTGGCACGAGAAGCAGTGTGCGGACGAGCTGACGCCGGAGCAGTACCGCATGTGCATCCAGTCCAAAGCGATGAACGAGGCCTCCCACTCTCACCTGGGGATGCTGGTTTTCCGCGAGGAGATCGAGGCTCACCTACGCAAGCAGGCCTTCAAGACACAGAGCAAAACAGAGGACTGAGCGAGCCTCTGCGTACCCAGCATCATTTCTACATTAAGACTGCATGGTGCTGATATCGTTAAGGCACTACAGCGAAGACATGTTTACACGGATCCTTCTGCATTTCACCGCACAGCTGTAGACAAATGAATGTACAAAAATGAACATTAGTCAATGTGAAAGTTCACAACGTGGCAACAAGTGTTACTGAAGAGCTGACGCATAATTAGCAATACTTAACTTGCTGAGGGAAGAACAACAGGTACGTATCTCGTGGATTTAGGTTGACAATATGTTACATGAAATCAAATCAATAGGCATGCGCTTTCTAACTTTGAACTTGACAACTTCTCATTAAGCCACCCTGCCTGCTTCAAACACAGCACCTGACCTGCAGCCAGCCTCTTTAGCACCTTTTACAGCCAAATATGACTTCAGAAAGATTTCAGCTCATTCAGATGATTTCTGGCAGCTGTTGCGTGTTTGGACAGGCTTTTTAAATCAAACTAAAGACACATTAAAGGATAACAAGTTGCATAATTTATTGACAACTGTAAAGATGTTGCACTTTCTCATAGTGAACAAAAGAAGCCAAAAGTTTCAGCTGATCCTCAAACACTTTATAATCTTTCACTCAGTATTTTGGCAGTAGTATATGGAGCCATAATATTCTGTTTCTATTAGAAGTTCTGTGAGAGGGGCAGTATGGGTTTTTAAAAAAAAAAGGGAACTTGTGTTTTGTGACAGTGAGTCGCTGTTATCATTCATTTATTGCTGATTGTTTCCAAGTAAAGAGTTCACCTGAAAAGCATGTTGATCAAATGGTTCAAGGACTTGAGCAAAGATCTGCTTACTGCATGCAACGCTACAATATCAGGTGTATGTGGACCAGTATTATTGTATAGATAACAATGAGCGTCATTCCCAGCACTACGATTCCCACTTCTTGACTGGGATTGAATGTTACAGTCATGCTTGTAAATATTTTTCTAATATTCCATTGTTTCATACATGTGAGTTAAATATGTGCCTACATGCAGACAGTACTATGAGCCGTATTCACAGCTGCTGGTTTTTATTCCACATAATGTTACAGCTGAACAGTTCATAGGTTAGAGGGGTAATTTTAATGAGGACAGCTGTCTAAAGATTACATAGTGCAGGCAAGAAGTGCTTTTTCTCCCTCACAGAGGAAGCAGGTCTCATCTGGTACTGTAATTATTTTATTATTAATGTTTTTGCAAATATTCCAGCTTTCTGTAGATAGTCTTCGAGTCTCTCCTTACCCTGCAGGAGAAAACATCAGCAGTACACAATCCAAACGAAACACTTGAGCAAGGTGATGATTTATTTTGAGTCTTGCCATGAAATAAAACTTACAGAAGGCTGCATTTGCTTCTGCTCCTTCCTTTCTGCTGTTAGTATTCGATCTGCTGATACATGTTCTTGGGAAACTTGACCCCTCCCCCCATTTCTATAATTTATACTATAAAAATGTAATATCAAACTTGTCAAGTTTCTTTGAATCAACGAGCTCATTTGTATGTTTCTTAATTTAAGACAAATGGCGTAATACAATTGTATTATTCATCTGTATATAATAAACTACATCAATTAAAAAAAAAAAAAAGGAAAAATAATCAAAATCCCAGTGAAGAAGTAATACATGAAACTAAATGGGACCAAAGCAGACAGGTGTACTCTGTGTATTAATGAGCCATCTGTTCTGGATGGATCCCCATGGTCTTGTAGATCTCTTTGAGAATGAGCAGAGCCGTGTCTTCAGATTGCCTACAAAACACCACAAGTGTTAATACACAGGTTTCAGACAGTCACCGAAGCAGCTTAAAGGACTTCAGACGTCACTCACCATCATTTATATGTGCAGTTTTTATACGCCTCTTTTCCACTAGTACCTACTCGACTCAACTCGATTCTGTTGCAGTCGTTTTCCATTACAATTGAGTACCACCTCCACGTGGGTCATTAAAGCTTTTTGTCAGACTCTGGGACCACAGTGGGGTATTTTTCTCATTGCCAGGTTTCAAAAATGGTGGTTTGGATTTTTGTGAAGGAGTCACTCTCATGACTCATCGAGTGACACCATCGTCTGGCCTATTGGTGGCATGCAGTCTGATTTCACATTTTCGGATTAACTGTGATCACTTGGAACGCCGGCCGAGCACGTACTAAAGAAGGTAATACCCACCCAGTACCAGGTACTACCACCTAATGAAAAACTATCAAAACTAAGTTGAATCAAGTCGAGCTAAAAAGGTACTGATGGAAACGAGGTAAGAATGTACTGTGAGGAAAGGGCCTAAAAATCAACAATGAATAAAAAAAATCTATACTGCAGAAAAGTCTTTTTTTTTTTTTTTTTTTTTTAATGAAACCAAAATAATATGAGGACTTGGTAAATTATTAAGGATCACATATTTGAGAGGCTGAAACCACCAAACCTGTTATTTTTGCACATAGTAAATATTTAAATTATTAATTGATACCAAAAAACATGGACTTAGTTTTCAGTCTGTGTCATTCAGCTGCTTAATACTCAAGTTTCCATTCAAATTGCAACTACAAACAGGTCTTTAATATGAGATTGCTTGTACCAGTAGCAGAGGTGACTCTGGAGGGCAAACAAATACTCGTTGAAACTCTCAATGGGCTTCTCCTGCAGGACGTAGTCGATGCGATTTCCTCCGTTTAACATCCCGATCTTCACCTGAGACTCGTCGTCTTCTTTTTGAAGCTCAGGGTTGTCTGGAATCTTATGCTCTGTGACAAACCAGATCAAAACGGTTGATCTAACAGTACAGAAAATAGTCAAACAAAGACTCACAAGTGAGCCGCACTCACCTTCGTGCACTTGTTGCTTCTCCTCCTCTTCGATCTGATTGGCCACGATGGCCAGCTGGGCCTGAAGTTGGGCATTCGAGGTGTGAGCACGAGCAAAGTCGTTGAGGGTCTGCCAGGCAGTCCTCAGGGAGCTGATGAAACCCTGCTTCAGGTCAGAGCCCATCCTGGTGAGAGACTCCTTTAGCTCTGAAACACACAGAATCACACCTAAGCCCATTTCCGCACAACCAATGAAACCTACATACACTTTAAAAAAAAAAAAAAAGCAACCACCACGAGAAACTTTATTTTGCTGTCACCTTAATGTTTTTCTGCACAGCCAAGGAAAAAACGAATCAGTTTTATTTGCCACTACGTTGCTTCATGGCAATTGAAGTGCAAGAATAGAGTCTTTGTGCTGTGTAACTGCAGATATTGGGACGCTCCACCCTTAAGCGGCAGAGAGGCCAAAAATACTGAACAGTTTAGCTTAGGCTCAGTAACTAACTCTGTATCTGTCAGCATTCACAGTTAAAACCTGATTATTATTTTTTGTTCCTTTTGCTTGAAACTTAATCTCATATGTGACTACAACAATGACAGCTCTGCTCTGAGTGTTTGGGTCCATACCAAGATGAAGCCTCTTCCGTCCTTTGTGATGTGGGATCAAAACAGGCTTCAAGTCCAGGTCTGGCATTATCATAGGCTCAATCCTGTAAGCCACTGGATCCAGCTAAAAGACATTAGTCTAGTGAATGAAATGCCTGTGCACACCAGAATACTGTACAAATCTGACCCAGAGACAATAAAACATGTTACAAATAGCTATAAATACACAAACACATACTGGATGATAAATATTGAAGAATCCCTTGCATGTGGGCAGCTGGTACGTCTCTTCGATATTCTCAAGTCCTCGTACAGTCAGGAACATGCCGATTGGAGAACCCAAGGCAAAGAAATTCACAGGCTCAAAATCCAGAGTGTGGTAGATGACAGACACCTGCAAAAAGTTTATTAAATGTCAGCTCTGCTTCAGAATAGCAGCTCATTGTTGCTGAAAGACAGATGTGTTTACCTGCCCCGTTCCAACTTCAAAGTAATTGTAGTCCACATGGACAGAGGAGACTGTGCTGCCCACTGGAAGCTTCTTCACAGTCGGATCAGAGGGAACTTCAGCTGCTGGTGGAGGTGCTGCAGTCTGAGTGACCTCTTTGACCTCTTTTTTGTTCTCCTGAGCTGCCTGGCGTGCAGCCTGTGAACATGAAACCATGAGTGGGGCGGGTCCATAATCACAATTTTGCAAGCCTCGCAGATACTCAGCAGACAAACTTACCTGCTTATTCACTCTTTCTTTCACAAATTTGGCAATTTTTTTTCTGGGACCAAGTGGGATACCCATCTCCTTCAGGTCCTCAATTGTGCACATAAGCTAAGAGAATATAAAAGGGTCAGAATAAGATGAATTACATTATATTGCATAAAACCCCCGATGTTCTCAAATGACCTTATACAGTTTACATTTATAACTAGATTTCTTATACTTCTAAAACATATCTCAGCTCCTAGCAGTCTGTAAAATAAAAGGTGGACTGTGTTCTTACAAAAGATTCAATGTCAATCTTCTCCTCATCAAAGGTACTCTTGTATTCAGACAGGCCCAGATGTTCCAGCATAGCAGCAAGATCCTCAAACTCCTCCCCGTCTTCTTTGGGCTGCTCCTCCACAGCTGGAGGGGTGACGGCACTATTTTCCTGTGCAACAGGGGCCGTCACCTGATATGAGAAGCAAAATTTACAATTACATACCGAACCTTTATTCTGAAAATATTCAACTAATTTACAAATAAACGGAAAAGAGCACGGTGTTTGTTTTATTTTTACAGTATATTGTAATTTATTTAAATTAGTCAGGGCGTGACCTGTCTGACTTCTCCGTTAGCAGCGGGCATGGTTGGCATGGCCCCTCCAGGTGAGGCATTCTTCTGATTTGAAAGCAGGTCAAAGAGAATCAAAGAACCTGCAAGGAGAAAAATTAAGTGATGGTGGAAAAAACAGAAAGGTTAGAAGCTGATTAAACATGTTTATTACCCAAGCTGTGTCCTGCCACTGACACTGCTCCTCTGAAGTCCGGGTTCCTCTCCATGAACAGGGCATAGAGTCGGTTAATCTCCTGAGCAACAGTGTCCATGATGGTCTGGCAGTAAGTGGGACTGTTGTAGAAAAGCACATCTAACAAGGTCTCATTGGTAAAGTGACGTAAACGCCCGGTGCTGGGCAAAGTGATCTTCTTTATCCTCCTGCAAAGATGAACAAGAAATAAGTCTGTTAAGGTCCTGCAAGGATGTCTGGTGAACTGAGGCACCAATTGTCTCCGGCATATAATGACAGTGTCCAATAAATGTTCTGTTTACCCATCTCTGAGTAATGATGAAGGACTTACAGGTGACAAACAATGTCAATTTAAAATAAGAGAGTAAGTCCAGTGTTTCCATCCAGTCAGGAGCTATTTATAATATCACCACATGTGTGTCAGGCCTCTTTGGTGTTAAACCCTTGTCCCCCTCACCTGTCCACCCCTGTGGCATCTCCATGTAGAGCCGTGTGCCACTGCACGGGCAGAAACTCCACTCTGCTGATAGCGTGTTCATCCAGCGATTTCTTAAAATGGCTCTGCAGCAGCTTCAGCGACACATTACGGAAGTCGTCCACTGAAAGCACGACAAAACAGCATTTTTAACGTTTCCTTTGTACACATCGTTACACGACTGCAGTGTGACTGCTCATTACTTCATTACTCACCACACTCAATCATGCTCCGAAATCTCAAGTCACACACGGGGCCAATTCCATGAACCATGAACACAAGATGATCCACCGTTGAGAGCTCACCTGGAAAGAGATGTCTCTAATCTTAAATATGTGCATAAAATGTGAACTACAGTCAGAATGAGGCTGCATTATACTTCACCTAGCACCCAACCAGCTATCAAAAAGTCCTTCTAATGCCTCTGGAATACCTTATACTTTTCATTTCCTAAAATTACACTTAGTGGATGATACAAACTGTGTTTACACTTAGAGCAAATTATTTTGAGCACAGCGGAACTTGTCTACCATCAGGCACTTCATCGTGGTCATCATCGATTCCTCTCTTCACCACTCTGGGTCTGGTCTGCCCGTCCTGAGTTGTGCCCCACTCATCTGGTACGCAGGAGGGCTGAAACTGCACTATGACCTACAAAGGCAAACAGATCAATGCTCGTGAACTATAAAGCTAATTACATCATCAGACCGCTACAGCACATTAATCAAACAGGGGTTTACCTTTGGGTTGTGCATCACAATGGTTTCCCCTGATGGGAACTCCAGCCTGCGGTGCCACTGGTTGGTAGACACAGCTTTCTTATATTCAGCCTAGAGATGATGCAATAATACAATATTATAATTTCCTTTTACAACAGTGCAGCCTAAACTAAATCAATAAAGAACAATGCAGAGGGTATAAAAAACAGTATTTTTGAGACAAACCTCGAGCTTATCGCTGAACTCCTCAGAGTAAGGAATAAAGCGACTATCTGTATCTCCTTTGTAGAACCAGGTGCAGCGTCGGACCTCTGTAGGCTCCTCCTCCCAGTACACTGCAGTCCGCATGCGGTCATAAAGCTGCACGTCATACCTCCCTCCGTCTGTGCGTATGATCACACTTTCTGGATCTGGTTGAACTGAAAGAATGAAGAAAAAAAAAACAAAAAAAACTTCACTGTGCAGTTCAGGTCAAAATTAGATTCTCAGGAAGACAAATTTGCACGTGTCTTGTCGTACCAGAGTTGTACGTCTCCTCAAGCTGAAGGGAGTCAAAGATACTGAAAGGAAGCCAGACGCTTTTTGACTCCACCTGCTTGCAGTAGAACCAGTGAGGCTGAACTGGCTCATAGACGTTGTAGTTGTACGGCATCATGGGAACAGCAGGAACGACGGCTCCAGCTGTGGTGGCTGGAAGTGGAGGTGGAGGGCCCTGAATCTGCGTGGGAGGAGGCTGAAGAGAGAAAGATGTGATTTAACTTCCCAAATAAGTTAATAAACCCTTTGATCAACAACACCGGTGTGACACTCACCTTTGTATACATGGGTCCTGATGGGGGGAACGTTTGCGGTGGCGAGCTGACCAAGTAGGGATTCTGCTGTGGCGTGTGTGTTGGCGGCATGATTTCCGGAGCTGGAATATAAGGACTAGCTCTGCTGCTGGTGGGGGTGTGTCTGTACGGGTTGTGGCTCTGCGGCTGCATCTGGGGAGGCGGTGGGGTCATTGTGGTAGGGGGAGGAGTGTGACGCCCCATGGGGCTCTGGTAAACTGCACTACCAAACATCGAAGGAGAAGGGTTCATTTGTGAGCTGGCAGGTGGGGGTTGTGGTGGAACCATGCTGACACTGCTGGGAACAGAAACGTGTCCCGTTGTGGTCGGGGCTGCAGACAGCACTGGCGGGGGGCATGGAGAATGCCCTATTGATGCAAATGGGTCAGTACTGGTTATGGGACTGGAGAAGTAGCTGAATGTAGACGGGGCATGTCCATTCCCAGATGTCTGACCTACAAAGCTGTCTTCTTCTCCAACATCAGTGGAGTCATCTACTGCACACCGACATGGAGAATAAAAGTGTAACACATGTTTTAGTATCTATGCAAAAACATCTGACACACATTAAATCACAGAGATAGAGAATATGTGCTCAGAGCTGTAGCTTTCTACTGTTTAGTCCTTAAAGTATAAAAAGAGGAAACATGTTTATCAGGCGCTTGTTCAGCAGAATGTCGCATCATTAAATCCCTGTAACAGGACGTTATCTTTCCATTTAACTCAGAACACTGTTTTGCCTGTGACCCTGAAACATACGTGCAAAATAAAACATCACACAGCTGCCAGTCTGACCACAACACATCGCTGTCAGTTAGCCTAACCTTACGCCTGATAAACGCTTCCCTACTCGGACAAGGTTTCTTTCTCTTTCTGTTACTTTTACACTCAGTAAGCCCCGATAGCGATACGGGAACCCAATCTGCTAACTAGCTTAGCTTGCTAACGAACCCGCAAATGTTTGGACATTTCCTCAGTCGGCATCTCGTCTCACCTCCTGACAGCACCGCCGGACCAGTGGCCTGACTCACTGGCATGAAAGGCAAATTGAAGTTAAACTCTGGAGCGGCGCTGAATAGTAAATTTGCACTGGTGTTTGGAGCATTATTATTTTTTCTATCTGCCATTTTCCCCGAGAATTACACGTAGCCACTACCGGAGCAGGCAGACAGGACACGCTCAGTTCTCCAATGAGCGTTTTTGTTTTTTTCACTGCGCTTGCAGATTTTGCTGAGCTATAAAGCATTAACCGGAGACTGCACGACTACAAGCGGCGTAGCACATATTATTCAGATCTACTAAAATCACGCAGGCAATTTCGCCACAGTTCTTTTGTTGGAGCTACAACAAACACTCTCGCTCACCACTGCCACCTATAGACCAGGATGATTACTTACACTGTAATATTGGATCTTTTAAATAAAAAACAATAAACTGTATCTTTAAAAAATAGAAGTAGCTCTATATTAAAGACTATTTCTTTACTTTTCTTCACTAGAGCAGGGATTTAAAGTCAAACGAAAAACACCCAGCCTATCCTGAAGGAGAGTTATGACGCACCTCCGTGCTCCGGTTGGTCCCCGTACCCAAAACAAACCCACTACGCTCTCCGTCTGGTGACGCAAATTTCCCGCCCTTCACTTCAGCGATCCCGTGTATGGGGAAAGTCAACAAACTGGTATTTTCACTGTGATTTTTCTTTGATATATTTTCTAATCTCCGGACCTTTATCACCATCTAAGCCATGCCTTCCACACATGACTGGATTAACGACCCCGTTGGTGTTGTTGAGGGGATGTTTGGTAAGACACCGGAACTTCACTCAGTAGGGCTAACGCGTGAACCTAGCTAGTTAGCTCTCTGACTACGTACCATGCCAACTTTGCACATTGCAGGTGGCTGTGTGTGTTTTCTTTTTTCTTTCTCTTCGAAAAAGCAAATGACTTACACTTGTCTTACACTTTTTCGTGTAGTTACTGTACACACGCCACTGCCACACATCAAGACGGAGACGGATTTTAAAGAATAAGCGGAAAAATCCACATATTCCTTAAAATCTTAAAGGACTGACATTTACGTGTCACTGGTGGGGGCGGTTATATTTAAGATTAATAAAAGTTGCTTATATCTTTTAGACATGTTGTATCATGTAATTCTAGTAACTCTTTTATCTATTTTCCTTCCAAACCCCCACATTATAACAGGGTTTCTCTTTACCCTGTCTCACTTCTTTGCTCAACATATTACATTTATACACTTACTAGTCACTTCATTAGGTACATCTGTTGAATTCTTCAATAAGACATATTTAATCTCTCTAATATATGCAGTTCCATGGCAACAACTCAGTGCATTTAACCACGCAGACATGGGCAAGACGACCGAGCATGAGAATTGGATGAAATGTGTTTTTAATTGACTTTGAATGTGGTATAGTTGTTGGTGCCAGACAAGCTGCTTTGAGTATTTCAAAAACTGCTGATATACTGGGATTTTCCCCCATAACCATCTCTTCGGCTTACAGAAAATTGGTCAGAAGAAGAGAAAATATCCAGTGAGGACCAGTTGTCTGGTGGAAATGCCTTGATGATGTTAGAGATCAGAGGACAATGGTTTGTCTGCTTTGAGCTGATAGGAACGCAACAAAGTAACTCGAATGACTACTTGTTAGACCCAGGATATGCAGAAGAGCATCTGTAAATGTGCAACATGTCAAAACGTGAGGCAGATGTGCTACAGCAGCAGAACACTTGATTTCTGCTGCAGAATTTGGATGGTAGGATCAACATTTGGCATAAACAACATGAAAGCATGGCTGCGTTCTGCCTTGCATCACCAATTCAGGTTGCTGGTGGTGTAATGATGTGTGAGGGATATCTTATTGTCACACTTTAGGCCCCTTAGTACCAGCTGAGCATCATTTAAAAACCACAACCAAACTGAGGGTTGTTTCTGACCATGTCTATTCCCTTTATGTCCACAGTGTGGGGGCGACCGTGGCTCAAGAGTTGGCAGTTTGTCTTGTAATTGGAAGCTTGCTGGTTCGAGCCCCGGCTTGGACAGTCTGGGTCGTTGTGTCCTTGGGCAAGACACTTCACCCGTTGCCTGGTGGTGGTCAGAGGGCCTGGTGGCGCCAGTGTCTGGCAGCCTCGCCTCTGTCAGTGCACCCCAGGCTGTGGCTACAATGTAGCTTGCCATCACCAGTGTGTGAATGGGTGGATGACTGAATGTAGGGGTCCATAGGGACTAAGTAAAGTGCTATACAAATACAGGCCATTTACAGTGTACATCAGCCTGTGTGGAACGGGAGATTCACATCATGGCTGACAAGTCTGCAGCAACTGTGTGATGCTGTCATGTCAATATTGACCAGGATCTTCAAGGAATCTTTCCACCACTTTGAATCAGTGACATAAAAAATTAAGACAGTTTTGAACGCAAACAAGTGGGAGGAGCACCTTTGATCTTTGCGAGGATGTACTTTGAAAATGCCTGGTTGGGGGACGGGTTGGGGGACTGGTCTGTGGTGGTAGTGGAGCTTCCATGATTGCTCACACCAGAGGGCGCTTTCCATAGTGAGACAGAACATCTTTATCTAATGCAGCCCAGCTAAGCTAATTTTGCTCTACAACAACCATTTATCCAACTTTGAGTTTTGATTTGCCAATAAAATTATGCCTTCTTGATATTTCAGCCGCTTCCCAGAGTAATCCAAGCTCTGGCTGGGAGGCGAGAGCCGTGGAGTTCTTCAAAGATCGACTGAAAGAGAAGGACGCTCACACCTTGGTAATACAAATTACACTTTCAACAAAAACATGTGCACAAATGACAGGCTCCTAATCTGTTTCTGCACACTTTGATGCAGGTCCCATCTCTCAACGACATCCCCATGCATTACCTGAAGCCCAACAGCCTCGTGAAATTTCGCTGTTTCATCCAAGACATGTTTGATCCAGAGTTCTACATGGGAGTCTATGAGACTGTCGATCCAGCCACACAGGCTAAAGTACGCACTTCTTTATCCTCTCGCCTGCTGTTATTGGTACGAGTGCAGCCCTTTGATAATCTCTTAGCTGTTTTCATCTTTCATCCTCTTTTTCTGTCTATTCTTTCACAGACGTTGCGATGTGGGAAGTATAAAGACGTGACAGAATGCGGGGTGAGTCTCTTCAAAGACTCATTTGCTGTAGATGGCTCATTTTAGCTCCAACTTGGTTGTTAACGGGTGTTTCATCTGCAGGTGGATTTTAACTCTAAAAACACAGTAACTGCAGAGCGACAGACTTTCTACTGTGTGCCAATCCCCGGAGAAAACCCCTGGGTCAAAGAGATATCCTCAGCTTGCAAAAGACCACATAGAATCGCTCTTTACGCAGCTGGCATTCGTGAAATGTGCATTTATATCTTGTGATCTGCTGCTCCGAGTTGTCCTTAACTCTGTTGCACAGATATGCCAACAGCAGCCAAGCAAGAGTGGTGCCTTCCACCTCGTACGTGCCAAGCAGACAGAAACGAAGCTACGAGGAAGACGACGACATGGACACGCAGCCACAGAAGCAGAGGGAAGCGCACGCTGGTACGAGTGTTCAGAATCGGCATTCGTTCGATAAAGTCAAATTTACTGTTGGTCAGAATAAGAGTGTTAGCATAAGGTCCAACTTATAGCTGCTCTTGATCAGTTACATTATATCATTTTATTGTGTCATTACTGTCATTTTTGAAACGCTTTGATAACTTTGTGGATCCGTCCTTGCCTTGTGAGCATCGTCTAGACTCCTTTTTTCCTTGCATTATTGTGCAAATAGAAATAACTTGTGCTTTATAAAAGAAAATAGCATGTTTAGAAAGGCTATGTTGAAAATCCTGTTTAAAAAGCACTTTTGACAACGGTTTTATTTTTCCTTGCTGCAGGTCCTCAGAGTCTCACAGAACATCACGGCAACGGCGACTGTAAGCGGCAGGAGACAGAAGCTCCCTCCAGCCAGACGACATCTGCCTCCCACCTCGACCTCAACTTCCCCCTGCCGGGAGAGAAAGGCCCTTCCTGCCTAGTCAAGGTGCGCTGTGTCAGTTTATTCCTCTTCCAGTACTGAACCGTTTTGAACAAAGAGGTGATTTTAGAGACGATACAGCTATCATGAGGAGAGTTTTAGGACACATGCTATAATGTGCGTATCATTGGCAGGTCTATGAGGACTGGGACAGCTTCAAACTTAACGACATGCTTGAGGTCTACGGGATCCTCTCCGTCAGTCCCGCTCTCAGCGCCTTAGCCGACGAGAAGTAAGACACGTACTTTGATTTTCCTCCCTGCCCTGCTCGGTTTGTTTCTCATTGTTGACGTTTCCATACAGAGACGCCTCTTCAAACCTGCTGGATCCCACGGAGTCCATGGAGACGGCAGAGGAGCAGAGGGTGCACTGCCCGCCAGCCTCGCTCGTTCCACGCCTCCACATGCTCTACGCCAAGCAGCTGCAGCACAACAACCCCCTGCTGCCCTCTGCCGCCACCTCGGAGGACAACAGTGCTTGTAAGGACAAACAGTAGAGTAGTAGGCCTCCAAGTTTCTTCATTCTTTTTCCTCGTGTATGTTACATGCCAATCACACAGCCAGTAAGCATCCAGGAAAATATTTCATAATCCTGCTACAAAAATAAGTATCGCAGCAGGGTTTTTTTTTTTCACAGATTTTAATGAGATAGCTGAATGTAATCTTATTTACATAACATTCTGCTAAATAAGCCTGAGTACTGGGGTTGTCTAGATTTCACTTGACAACTTGAAGAAGAGACACTTTTGGCAAGTTTGACTTCATTCCTCCGGAGGGATGAAGTCAAACTTTATTAAAAAAACATTAAGTAAACAACCCGATGCTTCCAGCACTGCAGACAAATCAGTTATTAATGCTGAATCAATGTGGGCGACACGTTTAAACTGCTTTGACTACATAAATATTATTTGCGGTGACTGTGCAATACTTTAGTGATACAGAGCTTCTTCAGCCGCCCTCGGTGCTGGAGGAAGCATGAGAATCCTTCAGTTCTGTGCACTTTTAGCACTGTTGCCGCACAGCAAAAAGAGCCTGGGGTCAAATCTAACCCTCAGGATATTCTCCGTGTAGCTCAGTGGGCTCTTTCCGGTATTCCTGCTTTCTCTCACGGTCCAAAGACGGGCTCCTTAGGTTAACTGGCGATTCTAAATTGGTGTGAGGAGTGGATTAGGGGTGGGTTCTGATTATCGATTTATCGATTAAAATCGATTCTAGCTTGGATAACGTAAAATTGATTCATTAAAATCCTGAATCGATTTTAAAATGTAAATATATTTTGCCCGAAACGCCAGAATCTCAGGTTAAACCTCACAAAATTACAACAACCACCAAACAGCTAAAACAGTAAATGAGAGCAGGTACATGGATTCTGCACAAAGACGTAAACAAAGCGCGGACCCGCCGACGGATCAGAATCAGTGAGATGTCGCCTTTCTTACCCGACGGCACGGACACGGTCGGGGCTGACAGCTCGCTGATTCTGATGTTTCGCCAGGTCTGCGCTTTGTGTTTACGTCCTTTTTGCACTAGATTCTGAAGCTGCAGGTTTTATTTCTCTCCAAACAATATTGAGTGAACCAGCAGCAAAAGAAGATCCAAACTACGCTTCACATAAACATCATCATGAATTCACTCTTAGTTTTGCTATTTTGCTTCCACCAGGATAAAATCACATCTCTCTCTCTCTCTCTCTCTGTTCTTCAAAAACAGTTTCCCGTCTAAAAATCTGTTTTCTTCATTACAACATGCCAGCCGCTGTTTTTTTTTCCTTTTACTTACTTCCGAAAAGAGAGCCTAATTTCTGCCGTTCAATACGCTACTGAACAAATTTAAACGTCTTAAAATTAGCCGTGTCTCTAATAAAACCGCTGTAACTTTGCTTCACTTCAGCAGTATCAGGTAACGTTCATAGGTTGACTTTCTTTCGTTTTTTAACTACTGCAGAATATTTTTAAGGTTACCTGTTATAAAATCCCAGGCCAGGAAAGTCGCCTTCATGTTTTTCTGAGTTTTATCCTCAGCTACTTTGACACAAATGCATCTGCTGTGATGCTTACACCTTTGATAAAGTCTCGCAAGTGTCAGCTTTCTTTTTATAGATATAAAAATATGGAAATGTACTGATACGTGATCAGAATTATAATATTTCTGACTGAGGCAAAATTCGCCCGATTCGAATCGAATCGATTCCAGAAATCAGTGACGATGCCCAGCCCTAGAGTGGATGTAAGAGTGAAAGGTGGTCTCTATGTATCTGTGTGTTAGCCCTAAAACAGTGCCGACCTGTCCAGGGTGACCCCGGTCTTCCTCTGTGATTGCTGGGACAACCTCTAGCCCCATCTGAATTGGATAAGCATAACGTGATAACATGGTCTGTGTTTTGTTTTGCTTTGCTCAGAGATTCTTTTTGCTAAAATAAAATCACACTGATTACGGGTAGTCTGTAAATATGTGGACGTTTTGTTTTGTAGTTGTTTTCCATATTGGTTAAAGTTTAGCGCTAGCCCAGTAAAAGTCACAGAGAGCTGAAAACGCACCGCTCCTTCGACTCTAGTTGTCAAAGCCCGAAACAGATTCGCAGAGTCCTTCTCATGATTCCATTAGGTTTTAGTAAAACATTAACAAGAGCTGAAGTTTAGTTTCTGTAGCATCAAACATTTACCCATGAGTGTTCCCATATGAGAGATTTGTGCACATTTAAGCATGTGATGCACAGCAGTAACTCATTCATTTGGTTGCTTATGATAAATGGACATTTCTGACAGGATTACTGTGTACTTTACTTCCGACAGCTGAGTTTTCACACTGTCTTAATTTATAACACACCATTTAAAAACAGTCTGAGGTGTTTACTAAAGTGTGCATGGATATCAAGGAAGTCGCTTCAGTAATTATCAAAGAAGATAACGGGACAGATGTACTGTCAGATCTCATTAATAAATAATATCGCTTAAGCAGGGCGACTTGTTCCATCAGTGTTGTAGGAATGTTTAATGAAGTGTGAGAAGTATTGAAATCAAGCAGGAAAACAATCCCATTAAACTGAAGTTCATTTGCCTTGAAAAGCTTTCTAATAAGAGGAACAATGCAGCGACTGGTTCAGACTGGAGCTGAGTTGATTCTTTGTCCTTTCTTCCTCAGTTTTAGCTTCGACCCTGAGCGAGATGCCCTCTGTCAGAGAAGAGCTTCTGGCATACTTGACTCATGTCCTCCTGGGTGATGCTCTTGCAGCCGAGTACCTCATTCTGCATCTCATTTCTAACGTGTACGTAAAGTTCAGTATGTGAGCTTCCTGATTATTATTTTTTTTGTAATTTTTTATTTGATGGTTTCAAACTAACGCCAGCACACTTTTATTTTTCTTGTAGGTACGTGAGACGGGACGTCCTCCCGCTGGGCAAGTTTACCTTGAACATGAGTGGCTGTCCTACTGTTGCCTCGTACACTGAGC
Organism: Maylandia zebra; assembly: GCF_041146795.1. Classification (NCBI taxonomy): domain Eukaryota; kingdom Metazoa; phylum Chordata; class Actinopteri; order Cichliformes; family Cichlidae; genus Maylandia; species Maylandia zebra. The sequence goes on along the minus strand of NC_135179.1, from coordinate 26,250,624 downwards.
GCCTTTATCAGATCATCCAGCAGCTCGTGCCTTCTGTGAGTTATCAGCGCAATCGGTCGCAGGTACTGCTTGGTTTATATCTGGATGAACTGAGACACACTCAACATTGTTTCCCCTGCAGTCACACTACCTGGGCATGAGCCTCCAGAACATGAACCAGATACGGTTGGTGCCTAAGAAGGACTATGTGGCAAACCGGCTGGTGAGCGGCGCCCTGCAGCTGGCCAAAAACACTTCCCTCTACCTAGATGAAACGCAGCTGGAGCAGGGACAGCTGGACACAACAGGTGGGTCTTCTAGAAGACCACAAGAGGTCGACAGCGAGGACTCAAACGCCACCATTTTTCCTGTCCTTGTGACTGAACTGGGTTGGATCTGTTACTCTGTTGTGTTTGTTGCTGCAGGTGTGCGTAACGTCACGGCCTTGGGGAACCTGATCTCGTGGCAGAAGGTTGATTATGACTTTAACTACCATCAGATGGAATTCCCCTGCAATATTAACGTGCTCATCGCGTCAGAGGGCCGCTCGCTGCTGCCGGTAAGAACGCAGTGAAAGCTCACTCCCACCCATCGCGGATCCCTCCCAGCACCCTCGCCTCGCTCCCCACCCCCGGCTACGGCTAGGGGAGGGGTTCGATTTCCTCCGGTGTCTCACGAAGCAGAGCCGTGTCAGACACTGGTGGTTGTTTCCAGCCGGCGTCACGCTGTCGTCTCAGCTGACATCGGTCGGCCGCAGCCAGCCCTTCAAGCCGGCGGCTTTAACCAGAGTCTCGCTGTGTTGCGAACAGCCTGAGGAATGTGCTGTGCGCTATTTCTGTGTGCTGGTCTAATGGGTTGCCATGGTGGCAGCTGTGTGCCACGGGAACAATCCCGGGAGAGGCGTCAGGCTCGGCCTGCTATTAGGCGAGCAGTGAAGGGCAGCATGCTGTAAACAACTCCCACGGTTCATTAGAAGTCACAATGGTTACATGGTTGTGTTTACTGTTTACAGCGAGCAGCTATTGGCTGATTAGAAGCTGGAGGCTCGGCTCGATCAGATGCTTAACCGTCACCAAGGCTTTGATCCTGTCTGCCGTGCTCTGAAGTTTTGATAATATGCCAAAGTAGGCGGGCATGCAGCACACAGGGAAACTTTTGCATAGCAACACCTAGTAAAAAAGACATCCTTTCTGGATATGGACTTCCTCTATGGCACACAATCAATATTATTCTTTATCTCCACAGTCTGACTGTCAGATACACCTGCAGACTCAGGTCGCTCCATCCCACCTGGAGGAGTATCTCAGCACCATGCACATGCTTTCTCAGGCCTCATCACAGCTCAACAAGTTCAGAATCTACCTGAGTGTGGCTCGGCTGCTTGACTACAGCATCTCAGATGAAGTGACAAAGGTGAGACAAGCTCTTATACTTATACAGTGAGTTGAGTTTCAGCTAGTATGGTAGCTGTTTCTTCATGTACCCAGTCTGTTTGAGCAGCTCTTTTTATAAGTTTGCATACAAGAATTAAGTGTCTCCTTTTCCTCCTGCACTCAGTCAGTTGAAGATGACTTTGTAGACATGAGGAAGGATGACCCCCAGAGTATATCTGCCGAGGACCTGCACAGGATGCTCGTTGTGGCGAGGTGGGTTGTGATTTATATAACTGCCTTTATGTAGCATTTAATTAATTTTCATTCATGAGAATAATAACAGCCCCTAAGGCACTTTAGAGTGTTAAGCAATAAGCTATAATCAAAACTGAAAGCACCATAAACAGGCTGATGATAGCTTCACGCCTCAGCGCAGCCAATTTCTTTTTTTTTGAACTCGCTCGTACATCTCATAGATCGTCTCAGACTGGCAGCTTATTAAAACTGAGATGTGGCTCTCTGCGAATCTGTCCGTAGGTTGTTGTCTCTGAGCCAGGGTCAGACCTCGCTGTCCAGAGACAGCTGGCTCCGAGCCAAACACATCGAGGCGCTGCGGAGGAGCCGGATGGAGCAGCACAAGTGTGTCAACGGCAACGAGCCGTGATCAGAGGCAAATGACATGACTTGTTTGCTTTTTTCCCCCATTTGATATCTAAACAGTTTGTAATAAAGATGTTTTCATTTGCCACATAGTTCAGGTATTCACTTTTTTTTTTTTTTTTTTTTTTGTACTGTGCTGAGCTACATATAAGATTTAGATACTGTTGTATGTACACTAACATCGCAGTTTATCATCACACTGAAGTACTGCCTTAAATTCAAAGTCTCTTGTGGGGTTCACACCAGAGGTTAAGCTCTACTAGACAGAAAGGTCTGTTTACAGGAAAAAAAATAATTTCTATCTTCAAAAAAAAAAAAAAAAAAAAAGTAAATAAAGGAACAAGATCTGGATCACTGTTTGTCCTGGTGCATTTTTCTTCCTGGGTTAGTATACTGTGCTGTGCTGTTAATACATTTGACAGTAAACATGCAGCAATCTTTTAGTCACTTTTTATTCCAATGAAATATCTGCCTAAACAAGTGTACAGTGCACCCTGTTATCAAGTAACACACCCAAAGAAGGTAAGAATAAATAGGATACTTTTAATATACAATACAATCTCAGTACACTGTGGAAAACGCTGACAGCCAGTTGGTAAGGATATGAACACAGACATCCAGATGAAACCATGTTAACGCAGGAAAAATGTGCTTAAACAGTGCAAATCAAATGCTTGGAGAGCTCCAGCCACAATGGGAGTGGGCAACCACCAGACGATAAATCAAGAGGTGACCGCAAAAGCACTTGGTGTGAAAAAACGGAAGGAAAGACCAAACTTTTAGCCAGCAAATACAGGATTGACTAGAACAGGCGACATTTGCATATAAAAAGCAAGACACCGACACTCTAGCACTGTGGACTCTTTCAGGAATGTGGAGGATTAAGTTTCCTTCTAGGCTTGAGAGCTGCCCCAGTGTTTGCAATCCTGAATGAAGTTTAAAAACACCGCTTACCCTCTGTGTTAAAACCTCACAGCTATTACCTTGAAGCTTTGGCAGCACCACACACACATAAACACACCATCAGCAGCACCTAGAAAAGCAGCCGAGTCTCATTTATAATCAGACAAAATATACAAGTGTCCCGCATCTTATCTGCTGGTGAGCAAGCCGAATGCAGAAAGGAGAGAAAAAAAAAAAAAAAACAGGCAAAGGTAACACAAAATATGTGACAGTTTATCTTGGGATATCTCAGCTCAGAGCAAGCCAGATTCATATCACAGTCAGACACCAGCAGGACAGGGCAGCTGTGATTTATTATAATTTCTTCTGGTGTCTATAACAAGATCCTGTGGTAGATTTGTTTTTTTTAACAACAAATTAACTTAAAAAAAAAACAAAAAACATGTAAACTTTGTTACAGTGTACACTTCCATATTATAAATAACTGGGATCTCAAAGGCAAGCGGTCCTAAACACCAGCAGCAACAGGATGCTCCGATTTACAGATTCACTGTAAACCACAAACACAACAAAAAAAAAATACTAATTCTAAAACCTGCCCATTCCCACAGAGAATGAATGTGCCATTATCACAGTGAGATATCCCAACATAAAAAGCTCCGATGACATGCACCAACCCTGAATATCTTTTATACAGTACACAAAATGTAACATGTAAGACTTAAAAAGGTAGATTTTGCCATAAATACCTGATATACATAATCCCACTTTAGTTCCCTATTAAGGCAAATATGCTTTAAGTTTGGGGAGTGCATAAAGCGTCAGTGTTTCTCGTAACTGCGTGGGTGCAGTTGCATATATACCTACTATATGCAACTCGCCTGTCTTTGTCAAACATGCAGTTTTCAATGTATAACGCAAGCTAAGGATTTAGCTCAAATAAACCCTCATCGTGTAGGTAATTATTATAACCATTACCAGAATAGTTATTTCAATACATAAATCTATCAAAAACAACTCCAACCAGATGTTTTCTGGTTATTCGTGGTTAACAATGACAGTACTGGGCGTTCTTTTCAAAATATAATGCTCATACCTCTTTAAACTTCACCTTAGCATCAATACAAAAAGCCTAAAAGACAGCTCTACTCAGAGACAGACAATACTCACTGTACATATCAACAACCAGGATACTCTAAGTTCTTAAATAGTCGTTATTTCTACAGCGGTATATCTTCTAAGTTACACTCGACAACATTGATATTACATAGGATTACTACATAGATTATGTCGTCTGGCTAGTTTCTGACAGCTATACAAAGGGTACTTTTCAACACAGAATAGTCCTTTGGGAATCACAAAAGATATTTGGTTGGTTTCTACGACGACTGTTACAAACTGAAGGGCATTACTAGCTCACAAACGCCATTGAGTAGCCAGGATGAGTTTATCCTACAGTACATGATAAAATCAGAGTTGGTCTTTCGACATGCAGCTAACTGCTTACCTGCGTCGTCAAAAATCGGTTGTTACCATTAACCTCACACTCGAGCATTGTGGGTAATTAAATAACTTCGGACTAAGGACAATAACATGTTTACACACGGAAATACTCTGCATACCACTCTCAAAGTATATGAGTTTAAAAGCCTAAATATTTTCTTTGTTCTTGGTTGTTTGTCTCTTGAGCTAATCATATAGTAGAACTATTTCTGGAGTGACTTAAGTTGGATGGAGCACTAAGACTTTGAAAATTATTACACCCTCCAAGTACTCAAATTTCTATCAATATGCCATATTTTTTTTATTCATCCTAGGTACTGTGCACTACTATGCTGAGACATTTATTCAGCATTCATCTGAGAACTAGTTAATAAACCATAAAAGAGAGGAGCGTCAGTGTGCAAGGTTGCATGGCAAAAGATCTATGATTCAGTGCCCTCGAAAGTCGAGTAACCCATACATATGTGCACGTAAACATAGTAACTACTATGATGGGCTTTGGGGTATTTTTATCAATTCTGTACAAGAGTCATTATTAACATGGGCAAGTTTAACTTAAGAGCACATTTCTTGGCCGAGTAGTGACACCATGTGCAAGCTTTTGCTACTGCTACGTTACGGGAAGTTTATACATGACAAACGACTCCAAAGTGCTGCTACAAGGAAAGCACTAGATCTGAATGATCCTGGTCTGGCACTGTGTAAACATTGCCTTCAACTCGTTCTCTTGGACCTCGTTGACAGCTTCTGGCTCGGGGCTTTTCTGTACCTTTGCAACTGCAAAATTGATGCCCTGAGTGAATCCCGCCTGGGTCATGCTGGCCACCTGGACCATGGAACTCTTGATCTTGGCAAAGGGGGACACCACTCGGCTGCCGTTGCTGTCGGCAGGCGAAGGGCCGAGGCTGCCCTCCACCTGTGAGCAAGCGCTTTTCTGAGAGCCTCCTGAGACTGCAGAGCTAGGCTTCTGGATAGTGAGGAGGCTGGAACTGGAGGTAGAGGATTGGACGTCTAGCTGGGATGGCCTGGGGAGCTGAGGCTCCTCCTGCTCCATCTGCTCTGAGCTTGGCTGCTTGTTTGAGTCTGCTGGGTTCTTTTTATGCACAGGCACTGCAGGGTTGTGGAGTGGAGGTATGGCAGCTTGTGGCAGCTCTCCGAACACCTCAACAGGTTTGGTCTGTGCATCCTGGATGAACTGGTGGCAGTAGGCATCGATGGGAGTACCAAAGTCAATGAGAATGGCTTCTTCAGCCACTGAGGCAGCCCCGGGAGACTTGTCATCACTAATGTGAGTTGAGCTTTCTTGCTTCCCGTCACAGCCCGTGACCCGGATAACAGAGGGTATATTTAGCTCTGCGCTACCGATGGACTGGGAGCGGCTGCCCAGTCTGGGATTTGATGCTACGATGCCGCAGCTGGGCAGCACATAGTCCACATTTTCTAAGGACCCAGAGCACGGGTGCTCCGGGTCTGAATTATAAGAATCTGAATCTGAAGAGTGTCCATAGTTTTCATTACCAATGTCTTTTAGGGCTCCCGTGCCAGCGACGTTATCTGATGTCTCCAAGCTGCTGTCCGACTTCCACAGGTTGACATGCATAGTTGGCTTTAGAAAATTGACTTTTACATCAGGCTTAGAGAAGCTGCCCAGCTTACCGAGGGGCTTGAAGGGGCCGATGTTCACATTTGTCTTGGTCTGTTTCACTTTCTGATTTAGAGTGGAGAATTTATTGAGGATAAAACTTTTGCCTTGTGCAAGGCCGGAGCTCCCTTGAACTTGGTCAGCAGGTTTGTTCTGGATCCCCATGATATCCTCGTGAGGTTTACTCTGCCGCCTGGAAAACACACGCAACTTAAGTCACAGCTCTAGCTGCTGTCTAAAAGTTGGCAATGCAGTCTGAATGTTTAACTTCGTTACACTGAAATCATATCAAAGAGAGACCGAGACGAATGCTAATCAGCATAATTTGTACTTACCTCTCCAGCTTCTTTTCAACCACAAGCAGGTCATTCCCTGTAGCCTGCTTAGTTATGCGAAGCATCTCAGCTATGCACTGCAATGTATCTGTGAAATGTCACAGTGTTAAGTCTTAAGCAATATCTGCACAGTTTAAAGTGTAAAACTAACTTTTTCTCATTTTATTTAAAGAATTCAAATAGTCACACACTACCTTTCCCATCATCCTCGGGATTTCGCGTTGCAGCTCGCAGCGTGTGAAAGTATCCGCTAGTTTCCTCGTTCTTGAAGTGCAGCCGCATACAGCAGAACTTTGGCTTCCCGAACAGAGTAGGCTCAGGACCTGCAATGCGAAGTGCAACTTCTAATATCCGTTTGTAGTGATTTGCTTCCGTTTCATGAATCATAATGAGCGCAGATATTTCTAAAAGGTTACGGAAGAAACTGTTAAGCACACTTTCGAGAAGTGTTGAATGACTCACTGAGTCTACAAGAGCTCTCACTTCTCCTTGGAGTTTAACTTCTTACCAATTTCGATCTTTTCCAAACCCTCTAAAATGAGGCGTTGGTACTGGTTGACTTTATCTGCTTCTTCATCATAGCTACAAGGAAATAAATGTACATATAAGTCAAATATAAGAGTTGGGGGTTTTTTCTTTCGCAAATTTAAGGTTCAACTTACAAGGCAATATAGTATGCTTTATCAGACAGGAGCAGCAGCACATCTTCATCTTTGTTGGTTGCATCAATGAGGCTGGTGGGAGATAAGAGAACAGTGGGATTAAAAGAGCACGGAAAAGCCTCGATGGAACTATAGTTCAGCTATATCCTGATTATATAAAGCCATTAAGCATCAACGCACAGTCAGAACAGCATTTCGCTCACCTCATGTCACAGTTTATGAGGGCCCAGCCTCCGTGAAACTTCTCATCGTCTAGTAACAGCAGCTGCATGTAGGTCTGCAGGAGGAGGCTGACCTGCTCCTGGGCCCCTCTTTGGCTCTCCTTTTCTTTTTCTTCATGCTCCTTCTCTTTACTGAAGATTGAGTAAAGGTCCTCCGTCACTGGCAGGCCCATCATCAGGTCTGCAGACAGAAGCAAAAGGAGTTTTAACAAATGCAAATTAAGGATTGATTTCAAGACACTATAGGTAGAAACCAATATGAGTAGTTTTTTGTTTTCAAATACCAATCACTGCTTGTCTGTAAGCATCCCTAAAACGGTTCAGATAGTAGCGATTGGCTGAGTTCACCCCGTCCTTCATGACACCGGCCAGTTTCCTTTCTCCCGTCCTGGTGAAATCCCCCTAAAATAGGACAAAAAGTGTTACCTTTAACTCGTCGCACTGCTTTTTTTATTTAATTATTTGACGACCTGAGTGCAGTGCTAAAAGGTTATGTCCATATTTGTGACATCCCTTTTTGTTTAAATATGGCTTACCTAACACTTGTGTATTTGCACATTCACAGTTATTGCCCAATATGACAATATGTGAGAAGTACTGTTTCTGTTTTTAACACTTTTTTCTCTCTGTCAAGTCTTCTAAAGAACATTTAGAATACTAGATGCTTCCCTGTGTGTCATTTGGTTCTGAAAAGGTGCTGTTCAGTAAGTTTACAGTAGGAAAACATTACACTGTACTCAGATTTGGGTAGCACTTCTAAGTAGGATTATCCCAGACCTCATACAATTAAGATACCTTGAGAGCTGCTGTGCCAGCGTACTGTCTGCTGATGGTGTCACCGTTGTTTGCCCACATGACCTGATAAATCCTGTAACACTTGAGAGGCAGAGGCTGCTCTGGAGGCATCACACCCAATTTCTTCAGCTGCAGGAAGAAAAGCACACATAAAATGCAATCCTTGATATTTATAATGGTTATGACCTTTTTTTTTTTTTTTTTAATAATCAGGATTTCTAAAATATAAGTTATCATAAACAAAAAAAATCCAGAAAATCACACCTGTTGTTCCATCACTACCCGGGCAATAGCAGCTTGGACCACATTGGTCCTGTCAAGACAGTCCATACAGTTTACTCTGAAGATGCCCTCCTGCTTGCAGATTACTCCTGCTTGGTCCACCCTGGCAGAGGGACACACAACCAGAATCAAGACACATTCACAGAAATCGCATTTTGACACCAAACCTATCATGCTATAGTGCTCAGGTGGCACGACACTTACCAGGCCCACTTCATGTCAGTGATGATGTCAGAAATGGCATCTGTCAGTATCTGCACATTCTCAAACTTCATGCCGCGGCTGAGAAACAGGATACAAGAACCATACAGGGGAAGTGAATGTACTGTGGTCATATATAGATTGTGAAATTCGTGTAAAAGACGCTCGTGTAAAAAGGGTCTGTCTCACCAGTGCTCGTGAAAGTCGAATGAAACATAAGTGAGGTTAGAGTTGTTGTACAGGAGGACTTGTTTCAGATATGCATCACCAATTATCTTCTCCCGCCCACTTTGATCCACCAAGTTAACGATGACCTAAAGAAGACACCAAAAAGTGCTGTCACTGGATTTTTAAGATTTTTGGGTTCAGTGAAGAGTGAAAACATAAATATTAACTTTATCACATGAAGAAAAAAAAACAAACTGGGAAACAGGCTTAAGTCTTTAAAAAAAAAAGCCAACAGCTGAGCTCATCACAAGCTTAAATAAAAGTACTGCTACACTACTGTAAACACTATCTGAAATAATCCAAGCTACTGACAAGCAATGTCACTGATCATTAGCAGGATGTTCTGCTTTAGTTACAACAGGAAGCGGGTTATGCAAGCACTATGTATAGCTGCAGACACCACAACCCAAAGTAAATAACAGAAAATGCATTTAATAAATAGCCTAAGCGGATATACGAGTATGCACTCTGGTGAGGAACACTCACCTGCTTCTTGTACAGTTTAAGTTGTTCTTCAAAGTGAGCAGCAAAGTAGGTCATAGTCTCCTTCTCTCCTGAAATGTCAGGTGAAAATATGCATTAAAAACTTTTTTATTATTATTGATTCTGGTGAAAGAGTTATTTATGTTGTTTCCAATGCAAAACAAGGAGGCAGTCACAGTTAAAATAATTTACTGATTACAATCTATAATTTATGCAAGAAATAAAAAATAATAATAATCAGAGCAAGGGCAGAGAAGGTAGGCTACAATTTTTAAGCTACCAAAAAATTTCATGAGAAATTGCTACTGGAAAGATTTCTACACAAAGAGTGTCAGAAACCATCAGTTTAGGTCTAAATACAAGATAGAGCTCTACTGACCTTTTTCTATCCGTGGCCGGGGGTTGTAGCGATACCCTGCCTGACTCCAAAAGACAGGCACAGAGCCACGAGTCTGCACAAAGGACAGAGTGTGGCTGTGCACGTGAATCAACTGCTCCGTCTCCACATAGTTAGCTACATGGCCGTCTGTATCCACTCCTCTGCGTTTGTACCGCATCCCTTTGGGGGAGAATAATGCATGTGTATTTATATCCTGGATCATGCTTCACTTGCAGACAATAAATCAGCTAGCTACCAGAATGTGCCTTAATTACTTGTTGCAGCCCATGCAACTGGACTGAATCAGAGCATGACTCCCCTAAGGCAAACTCTACCTGCGCGGTGGCGGCTACGTCTGGAGATCAGGGCCACAGTGAAACGAGGATGGATGTCATCAACACAAGTGATCTCCTTTGGTGGGGTGTCAGGGCTGCTCCGCTCTTCATCAGAGGTCTCATTGTAGTTTACCACCAGTTCCTCCACCTGCACAAAGCCCTGGATGATTGGTATCACCCAGAAGTCAACCTCTGGGACCTGGAACGTTCAACAGACATTAAAAAAAGAAAAATAGCCAGACAGATTAAAATTTAGTTTGAGGCCAGGTTGATAAGAAAGTACTTTGCATCCCGCCTTTGAGTATTTTCATGCTGCTTTTGATAACGCCCTGGCATTTATCAGTACATACAAAATGCCACATTTAAACAGCATGACCAACTACACTCTTTTAAGCTGACTATTTTACAGAAAATACAATGACTCTGTAAGCAGTTTTCAGGAGAACACGGTGTTTTCATTTAATTCTAATTACTCAGGCCTGAAAATAGAAAAGCAGCACTAAGCAGACGCTCTCTGTATTTCCCAGTAGATGGGTGGGGCGGGTGTTCAATACCTGAAGGTCAATAAGTTCTTGGATCATGTGTTTATTCCAGAAGAAACGGTCATCCACCTTTAACACAGAGTAAAAACACAGTCAGCCACAATAAGGAGTTTGTGTAGTAGACATAAGCAGAATAAAATAACTTCAATAACTCCAAACCTGCTTCCACAGAGGCATGTCAGACTTATCAGAGTCTCCTTGACGCTGGACACTGTTTGTCAGGTCGTAGGTCATGCTGTAGTAGAAGGAGTCTGAGTCCATGAATATCTTGTACAGCTCATCCAGCAGCCGCCTCTCCAGGCGTTCCTTCTCTTTGTTTTCCTTGACCTGGAAAGCAGGGGAATACTGGATTGGGCAGGTGGAAAGAAAAAGTAAGTCAACAAAAGAAGGAAATCCTAGAAGAACTTCAAAGCCTTCACTAGTTTGAAAGAGAGGAAAGGTAGGGGATCAGTTTCAATATGATAATCCATGCTTGTGTGTAAAACAAAACAATACCTTTTTCTTGATGGGCACAGCAACATTAGATTTGATCTGACTTAAAGTTTTCATCAGCTTGGACTCATCTGGAGACTGGGCCAGCTTCTCTGGTTTGTCGATGCCAAAGTGATGCTTCTTGCAAAGCTGGAAAAAAAAAGAAAAGAGGATGGTCTATCAAATTTCTGCAGCTTTACAAATCGAAACATGATAGTGATATTTAGACCATCAAACACGTTCAATGGGACGAGGACAGAGTTGGAAAAAAAAGTGAATTTGGTATCAAATGTCAGATATTAGATAACCTCTACAAAAACAGCCAAATAGGACACTAGAGTAAACTATAGTAGCAATACTACTACAGGGCTGCTGTAAACAAGCCAACATCTACACTGATGCACACACCAGGATTTCTATGCACAAAGGGAGACACGTGTTCATTCTGCGCTATAAGGGACAAGTGGACAAGATTTAAAAGCCATTGTGCTAACAATCCACCGCCATTATTACTCACTTGGAAATATTCTGTCTCACCATCCACGAAGCTCCCCTGAAAAACTCAAATCTCAGCAATCAACATTCTTTGCGGTCTGCTGCAGTTATTTTATGTCTGCATGTATTTTTTTTTTTTAAACTAGATATGTGCGGGCAAAAACAAAACTTATCTAAACAACTTCTACACCTCAGTCCATTCTCAGAGCTGAATCATACACTGGCTCATAGTGTATTCTTGGATACATTAATACCAATTTAGGATTTTAACTGTTAGAAGTACTGCCCAGGGAACTGAAAGCATGATTAAAACAGAAGTTAAAGAGCAGAATAAACAGCGCATGTGTGCACACCTCCAGCTCGAGCTCCTGAGGCTCTTCGTCAGACAAGGGGATGACGGCGATCTTGGTGATCTTGTAGACTTTGTGGTTTCCCGGTAAGTGGCCGACCAGCGCTTTCTGACGGATTAACACAAGGCCGAGAGGAAGATCTGTCAAGAGGAGGGGAGAAGAAAAAAAAAAGGTGGGGGAGTTGCATCACGGGTGCAAAATTCCTCACATTCTGAAAATGTGTGAAGAAAGCAGCTGCACATCGGTCATTAACGGCAACACAAGAAATCTCTTAAATAATATCGCTTATACTAGAATGTATAAAAACAACAAAAGCACTCTGCATCATACAAATCGGGGCTTGTCATCAATTGAATCATCAGTATTGATTCACTCCTCTTGATTACTACACAGATTTCAAAGCTCTTTCACACATTTCTTTTCACACCTTTACTGGTGAACAAGAAACATCCTGAGCACCGGATGATTTGGCGGCTCAAAAGTCCAAGCACACACAGATGGAAAGCACTGGCGAGAATGCGCCTGCTCTGCGAAGTGTTCAAAGGTCTTCCGTGCTCCACGTACCTGTGTGAAGCTGTATCTTTCCAATGACACCTTCCACCAAACCCAAACACACTGGGTTCCAAGCTAACAGCAGGTCTGTGGCTGAAAGAAAAATACAGAGATGAAACACGACAACAATGCTGTAATACATGCTCTGCAGCATATAAGAAGCCATAAGTAACATTTTTCTGCAGACACAGTTTGTCTGTTTTTTTTTAGTCACAGTTTTGCATATGAGTTAATCAAACAAAAGTACAGTAGTCATGACAAAACGACAGTCATAGTTGGCTGGTGCTCTGTTACATGCAGGAACTTGTTTTTTGTTTTTTTAATTAATACTTAGAACACTCTCAAGCCTAGATGATGTGAACGCTGTGTAAAGGTGGTGACAACTCACAGGCAGTAGATTTTCTGTCTCAAACTTGTAAGGTCTCTCACTGTTTGTTCGTGCATATCTATATAAAATGACAGCTATACACTTGCAGGAAAGTCTGCCTGCTTTCATTTTATTGAATAAAATGTGATATGATGCATGAAAAGACAAGCTTTGCCTATTTATTTATTTTTTATTTCCGAACACCAGGTCAAGTATAAGGTCAGCCCAGCAAATAAAACGCAATGTTCTGCATTGGTGAGAGATTACACATCACAGTGGAGGAAATTGGAAAAATGTGAAGGGCGTGGCTAAGGGTGGAGAACATCAACTGTAAGCTGCCCTAAACAATGAGTCTTCCTGTTCCACAAGGCAGACAATTTAATGTGCGGGGGAACCGGCTGGGAGGGTCCCCACAAGAAAGGTCTAGAAAACGGCAAAATTTAAAAAAAAAAAAAAAAAAAAAAAAAGTAAAAAAACCAAACAAACAAAAAACCAGTTAAAAAAAGTAACAACAACAGCTTCACATAGAAAGTACAATCAGTGAAATACTTAACTATGTGCGAGAGAGTGGAGTGGAAACGCAGTGAGGAGCGGAAACCCTTTTTCCAATTAAATAATGAAACAGTGGTGCAACTAAAAACCTGTTCAGGATGGCTGCACAACCATACTACTTCAACTGCCACAGGGGACAACCTGCACAGCTCTTGTGCTGACTCTCATAAAACTTTTTCTTTCCCTTCTGCTGGGAAAATGTTAATACCACAGGCCTTGGTATTCATTTAACATCAAAGCATGTCCAATCATTAGTCACAGCTGAGCCAGTGTTTCAGTACTCGCTTATGTGACTCAACAGCCAGAACCTGGCAATAACACTCAATATGCTAGCTTTAAATTTTGGTCTGTATGCACTTTTATATCGGAATTATATTATAATTTAGCTCTCATTAATCAATCACTTTTCCGGTTTTTTCACCTTCTCGTTGTCTTGTTTTATATCAGATTTGTCTTTAAAAAAAAAAAGAGCTGAAGAGTGAGATGCACCTTCCAGTGTGTAGCATAAAGAGCAAAGTCAGAAGTTTGAAGTCTGTTAGGGGTGTTGGCACTATCGAAATGAAAGCAAAGAAGCGATCATTTCAAAGCTTGGGATCAATGCTTGAACCATTAAAAATACCGTTTAGCAAGCATTTGTTGTGTTTAACGGAGGCAGGTAAATTAGCTTCGATCTAATAATCATCAAAGGGTTTATCACAGAGATGAATACGCGTCAGACACGAGAGATTAAGGTTGCTGATGTGTTTGAGGTGCACTGGGACAAAACCCATTGAGCACAGTGATGCTGTCAGCTTAAAACAAGCCAGCAAAAACGACGCTTCGTCTTGACTTTAGTGGTAAGTCCAAATGTTAGTGGCACTGTAATGTAATGTTAAATGGCCGGCTGCAGCAGTGAAAAGCGACATCCACATCCAGTACCTACGTACCAGGTCTGACGGTCATCGTCCCGTCTTTTCGGCTGCACCACAGAGCACGGTCCCCGCTCTGAAGAATGTAGTCGTCTTTAGCTTGAAACAACTCCATTTTTGTCTCTTCAGGTTACACAAAAACAAACAACTAGCTGGTCCGACAGCCCGGTCCTGGTCCTTCACGTCTCGACGATTAACCGTCGATAGCCTCGGTTAGCTCGTTTCCCACTGGCTCGCGTGCTACTAGAGCTAGCTACCTAGCGAGCTAGCGGGTGCAGCAGCTGGATGCGTGTCGGATTTGTTTATTCCACTTCTGCGCATATTGATACTCAAACTCGCTCTGTACCGGAGTAGCATCCCTTCCCACGGTCATGCTGGACAGAGTGAAGGCGGCTACACATCAGTGAGTGAGAAACAGCCCCGAGGTGAAGCAGCGGTGAGCCGTTCAAGACGTAATAGGCTGTTTCCTGGTCTAAACAATGACACGTGACATCCGTCATCACCGGTGTGTGCAGGTACTGATCATAACCCCCCACCCCCATACTGTTTGCCATATGATTACTGTAATTGTTAACTAATCTTATATTTACACTTTAAAGGACTAAGAAGCAATAAAAATGTTACCAACACATTTCCCAGGTGTTATTATTTAACCAGCCACCCTATAAGGGCACAATACCACAGCTAAACCAGTACTGGGCTTAAATCTGAATGATAAATGCTTTCAAAATTAGGCGGTTATCTGCTTGAATAACCACCAGAGAAATATAATATAATCGTTAAACTCATGTTAGAGGTTAAGCTCATTCATCAGTGAAGGGCTCATTTTAACTGTCCACACCCATCCAGGAAAAAGAGGGCAGAAATGTTCCCAGTCATGATTCACTGTGAGCCTTAGGGAACAGGGAGGGAGCAGCTGACCTCACACTGTGTGATAACTGTTAATCTCACCATGGAAAAGTCTTTAGCAGGAAATAAGGCAGACTTAAGACAGCTGCCTACTAGGCACGGGACACGTTTGCATTGGAAATGGAGGATACACATACTTGTGTTTATTAAAATCAGGCTTGATTTGGTAGCTGGCCAAGTGGACATATACGTATACATATATACAATTCAATTACCTGGTAATTTTCTTGTCCTTGAGTAAACGATTAACATAAAAACATAAAATAAAAAGGCTCACACTTTGAGAATCTTTGGGAACCCAAGCATCAGTCAAAATTCATGTCAAAGTCATTTTATTTTCAGCCATACCAACGTGAATTTCTTTCATCAAAGCTACTAATAAACCGTGATCAACATTAAGCCACGATCTATAATTTCTGGTTAAGAGTGTTAGGCAGATGGCTTACAGTCTTGTTAGAGTAATAAATTACTACACAAACAGTGTGATCATAAAACTGACAGACTATAGTGTTTTGGGGGGTATTTTATCGCTGTTGGCATCTTTAAGGCTTTTAGGGCCATTTGTGTGTGTGTGTGTGCGTTAGTGTTATTACAGATTGTGGCTTTGGTAGTTATACAAGGACATTCTGACAATCTCTTAACTGCATCTCCTATTTAGCACCAAGTGCTGATTGTCTCACATCTCAAGTAAGATACAAATCTCACCCTCCATTTATTATTACACATTCATTAATGTACCAAAATACTTCATATAATGATATAAATACTAATATCATGATTTGAAATAACGAGAAAACCAATTCACATACAAACACTCAAACACATCAATCAAAACTCCTTTAACTGATATACTTAAAACGAAGTGCTGCTGATTTTCAGCATGATACAATTCAATGATGGCAAAGTGCAAAGACAGCAGAATCAGTAATGCACCAAAAAGCAGCTTCTAATAAACATATTCACTGTGTTCTGTGACAAAGCAGCTCCAACATGGCCATGTGGCGATAAAGGGGGAGAAATGCTTTCCTTGTTGACTCAGTTTAGCAGAGTTCTGCTTTAAAGCCCCGACGTTTGCACTTGTGTACAAACACGTGTACCAACTGGATTGTGAAAAGCTTCGTATGATATTCGATCAGACAAAAGGCAATTACACATGACATTTCTTAAGAAAATACTTATGCTTCTCTTCCATTTATTGAAAAAAGGCCTCTTATTTAACCCTTGCCTGGTATTTGTTGTCAACCAATAATCATGACGGCCGTCTTATTATAAAGACATCGGCACAACATAGAAGGCAACAACATTGGCTTGAAAAAACATGATTGCACTGAGCTACCATCAATTATGTGCTGAATGGCTGGACATACCAACACTGTTAATCAATGCATGCAACTTCCACAAATGCTGTAGGTAGAGGAGGAGGAGAGTTAGTCAGAGCAGACTTATCCACTATCAAATATACAGCAGGTAATCCCTCTTGACTCTTTTTATGAAGTGTGCAGTCATTGCGATGTCTCCTTTGTCATCTCAATGTTCTCCTTCATGCTGGGCTCTCCTTTCTGTCCCTCCATCACAGTCTCCTCCAGTTGCTCTAGTTCTTCCAGTATGGTCTGGACGCGACGGACTCCGTCTCGTCTCGCTTGCCGTACGTCTGAACGGCCCTCCGGGTCGACAGAGTCCAGCGCTAAGAGCTCTTTGGTGAGCAGCTCCTCCAGTAACAAGTATTTCTTATCATTCTTCTTCCCATCAAAGCACTTCACCTCCTGCTCCAGTTTAGCGACTCTTTCCACTATCTGCTGTACCTTAGCTAATCCTGGGTGGATGGGACCCTGAGCAGCTTGTCCAGCCTCTACTTTTCCAGGTGGGACCTCTGGAGGAAAAGATTTCGTGTCCTGGGGCTCTGGTTTTGGAGGTATTTGAACTGTGATGTCTGAACTGTGGTGTTGTGGTTGTTCAGGTTGCTGAGGCTGTGGAGACGTTTGAGGTGGTGCCTGCTGAAACTGCTGTGGCTGCTGGAACTGTTGAGGTTGCTGAGGTGGAGGCTGCTGGAAGTGTTGAGGCTGCTGAGGTGGAGGCTGCTGGAAGTGTTGAGGTTGCTGAGGCTTTTGGACGTCGGCTTCTGTGTGCATCGGCTGGGGGAGCTGCGTGTTCTCGGGTTTCTGCTGCATGCTTTGTTGTTCCTGCTCCATTTTCTGTGGCGGCTCTCTCGTGAGGATATGCTGCTGAACCTTAGAAGTCAAAAACAATTTATTGGAATCTGTCAAAATCTAGGCCACAGCATGCTAACAGGGAAATCAAAGCTTTATATATATCTGAAGAAAACAAAAAACAACAACACGCCAAGTGAATACACAGAAAAAGTAAAATTACCTGTGGCCTTTCTCCCATCACTTGTGATATAACAGGTGACTGGCTTCTGATGTGAGGAGGGAGATGAATGGAGGCAGTATCGCGGTGCTGAGGAAACAGAGTTGGCGAAGCCTGTTCCCGGGGGGGCTGCATTGCAGCAGAGTAGCCGGGCCATTCATCTGTCTGAAGACGATGGAAGGGCTGCTGATGTTCTGGGTAAGGGATGCGCTGAGAGTAAACTGAGGGATTTAATTGAACCTGTGTCTGTCCCCCTCCACCTTCATGAATCACTGGTATAGGGATATAACCAGACTGGAGACCGGTGCTGCTGGGACGTGAAGGTTGGTGATGCGTAACAGTATAAGCCTTAAAAATAAATGACCAAATTAAAACAGTCAAAATTCAGTAGTTGTTTGAAAATTGGAACATTTCTGCCTACTGTAAACATTATACTCCATCTGGTGGCACATTTAAACTCAATTCCCACCTCTGGTGTCTGTGAGACAGGCGAGCTGGTCTTTCCAGGCTCAGAGGAGGAGCTGTCTGACGGGCCATGTAAAGGCGATCTAGGCCTGCAGTGGAGAACCGGCGTTGGGGAAGGTGTCCGCCCGTCTGTCCGGATGTTCTGTGCAATGCTCGGCTGGATGTAGGAATAACACGGGTGCTGCTGCTGCTGCCTCAGTTCTGCGCCTTCATGAAAGACTGGGATGGGAACATAACCTGGGCGAAGAATGGGATGCTTCATCTCCCTCACAAAGGTCTTCTGTGTCTCCTGAGGACTTAGTTCTGGCTGTATGTTGGGTCCATTTGCTGACACTTCTCGAACCTGAAACATAGCAATATAGCAATCTATATAACCTTATACTCAGATGAATTACAGTTGCTATTGTAGTTTATTGCAAATTTTAGGCATCGGTTGATTACAAAATGTGCTTTAATATATTTTTACCCAACTTATTCTTGCTCATGGGTGTGTAACAGAAGCAACATTACTTTTATATATGTTAAATATTCAGCTATAAGCTCGTCCACTTAAAGAGTTACATTTAAGTCCACGTACAACAGGACATTTTACGATGTCCCACTAAATGTTTTTTTCAAACTATTAAGGAATTTTAAAAAGGAAAGTGTTTTCCGTCCTGAGGTAACTGCAGAGGTTACAGTTTAAAATGTCACAATTTCGCAGAGGGATGCCAAAAGTATCACCTCATTGAATCTTTGATATGTGAACCCACAGGCTCTGGTGTGTTTCCCGTCAGACAGCTTGCTGTTTCCGTGATGAATATTATTGTTGATTGTTTCACAATCAGAGTAACATAACCTGGATGAATGTCCTGACTTATCCAACAACAACAGTTAGCACATCCTTGGATCTAATAATATCAGCCAAACATTAGGATTTTTACAGAGAGAGGAAATGTGGTTTGCTTTGATTGAAAAAAAAAGAGTAAATATACGAGTTCTTTCCACATAGCACAGTAAATTCTTTCTTGAGCAACATTTATTCATCAAATCATATACAATCCCAGGATACATTTGTATGCATACAAAAGTAAAATGTAATTAAAAGAAGGGGCTGGGTACTACAGTGTGACTAGTAAATCGATGCTTTAAATGTCCATTTTCTACTGCAGAAAGGCGCTTGTTTTCTATTAGTATTACTTTAGAATAGACACCTGCAGGTGACAGCTATGGATGGGTACAAGCAACAGGTCTGCCAGTTCAGCACTCAGTTAATGGCATAACTGAAAAGTGACAAAAGTTGTACCAGCTGCCCAAAACACACCCAAAGTAAACACCTACAAAGCAAACACTGCATTTATCTGTAAATCAGTGGCATTCTTCCAGTAGGACTAAAGTAATGAAATAGCCGTGAACGACCCTTTGCCCTCTGCCACTATGGGACACTCCACGCTGCCAGCACCATTGCACCAATTTTATCCCCCAACAGCTGTGTCTTTCTAGCAGATTCCTCTGGACGCTAACTTTGGACAACAGCGTCTCTCTCTCTGAGACGAAAGATTACCAGCTGGCAGGCTGTGAAGCTCACTTCAGCCCACGGGTTTTCTCTGCAGACCTGTGCGCTTTCACAACACGGTTTTTAATACAGCTGAATGCGATACGCGGGGGGCAGCCAGCGCCCGGCTACAGCCGTACACAACCGAAGCAAGTGGACCAGCCTCGATCCTTGTAAGGGAAAAAGTTTAATATGAGCAGGACGTCGCAGCAGTGTTTTCCACCGTGAAAGAAACACATTAAAATACCGGGGAGCTCATCATGGGTAGCCTTTTGCATGCTGCAGAGTGAGTCATCGAGTAATAATAGTGTTAGATCATGACTCGGGAACATATCAGAGTTGATCACCCGTTATAATGGGCTTATGAGCTGTCCGTGAGGGGGAGGCAACGGTGCCAAACAGGGCCTACGGTCAACAAGACTAATATATAACAGTGATGTAGCGCAAAGGCTTCTGCCGCTTTAACAACGCAACAAACCAAAACATGCACCACAACCGACGCACGTCGACAGAAAAAAAATAGCGGCGAAACTGCCGTTAGCCGTTACCGTTAACTAACCAACTTTATCCCGCCGCTCTTTTACCTTTTTCGTGTCGTGTCTCGGGTCATTCCAGGTTGTGGTGCGGTTGTTGTGGTCCACGAAGAAGGGCCATCCAGTCTGAGGGTCAATTTTTACTTCCCAACCGAGGGGGAGAGGGTCGTTGTCATTACTCGCCATGGTCAGCATCGGTGACTGTGTCTTCATGCCGTTCATATTGCTGGCTGTCGAGTACTGAGACATTTTATACGGGCGACGGACGCTTTAAAGATTCCTTCAAGTGACGTGGAAAAGTGGGCTGGAAGTTTCTCGAAATAGCAGGGTTAATGTTGGGGGCGGACAGCGCTGGATACAGTGGCATGGGTTCCCAGATTTTTTATGTCGCAGGCAGACCCCCCTCACATAGGCACAGAGTAAACCCTCGGTATTTATTTATTTTTGCCCACCCCACCAGGCAACCTTTTTTTTCATCTTTGCTGTAGCTAAATCACAGTGTCCTGTCTGGGCAGAGAAGAAATCACCCTTATGTCTACAGTGGGCACTGTGGACCTTCCTCAGTTTCCCTTGCCCCTGGACCATTTTCCAAGACAAGGGAATCCCAAAGTGTTTGCTTAAAAAGATGTTCTCCAAATAGATGTACTCAGACTCCCACGTGATAAATGCTGTCCAAGGGAACTCAGTCTGGGTTTGCATTGATTTGGTGCACAATTATGTAACTGGTGGTGTGATAAGTGTGGGCACAGTGACACGTCTAATGACTGATCTTTCTTAATCAAAGGACTACTCTAATTGTGCCCTGTACTACAAGGAAAACACCAGTGCAGCAAACCTTTGATTTCGTGGGATTAACAGTGTCACAAAGGTTCGACACATGGATTTTTAAAGGTGTTTGATATTTTGGACATTGCAGGCAACGCCATCTAATATTTGCATTTTGACACTCCAGAAAATACACACGTGATTGACAGTAATAAAATATGTGTATTAAGTAGCTTATGGGAGCAATTCGTTTTAATTGGATATCTGCCTGCAAGGAGGGGAAGCCAAATTTAATTGTTGCAAGCCTGTCAATTATATCACCGTTAATTACCCATCGCCACGCTTTTCTTAATCCACCTCAGACGGTTTCTTATGGCTGTAAAAATATCACGGTTGCGCAACACAAATTAGAGCCAGTAACATTAAAGAGTGAGAGTAACTAAAGTCTTTTTAAATGGAAAATTACTAGTAGACTTAAGAATGACAGGGGATAATTTTTTACGCATTTGTCCTTTAATAAAAGTCCTTCAAAATAAAAGCGCCCACCATGCGCCAAGTTTAAACCACAAGGAAAAAATAAAAATGAGGGGGGAAAGAAAAAAAAAACACAATGTCTTTGGCTAGTATAAAAAAGTACAATTCTTTGGTACTGTACACCCAGGGTTATCACAACAGTTCAGGCAATGAACTCAACAATCTTGTTATTCAACTTTTTTTTTAACATATATGTTGACATATAATTTCCTTCCATCCCCCACTCCACAACCACTGCCTTGTTGTGACTAAATATTTAAAAGAGTTTGTTAAAAAAGCGTGAATGTACAAGTCAAACGGGAAATTTCTTCACAGTGACATCTGAGCTCAGATTCGAGAAACCTCCTGGTGGTTCGCGCCACTGCCTTGAGCCGTCAAATCTCGGCATTAAAAACAAGCGTACCTTTGCTTTGCACTTCAAAATAAGAGTTTCGTATGCAGCTTCCTTTGCCAAAATGAATAAAATAAGTACACATTAGGTTTGCTGTTTTGGCTTTTTACAGTTAATTAAAAAAACTGTATCATTCAGAAGTAACGGTCTTTAAGAAATTTTCATTTTTTTACAATTAAGAACATAAAAAACCCTTTTATTACTTCAACCTTATGTGACGGGTCTCTTCCTGCACACGCACGTACGTACTCTGGACTCTCACAGTGTGACGTATGCCCTGGCGCCCGGTTAGCTAGCTTCTAAGCTAGTTAGCTAGTTGCGGTTTCTAATTGCCAGTTAATACCAGCTAGAACTAGCTAGTAAGTGGCGTTTTCTTCCCTGGTTACTCTCAGCATCGACTATGGACGACGAAACCCACCCCAGAACCCTGTAAGTAGTTTTTCGTGTCCAGCAGTAACGTTGCGTGTCATTAGTTTCGCTATCGTCGGTATTCGGTGGCTAAATTAGCTACCCGTTGTTTTCACAAACAACTGGACGACATAAACATTTAGCGTTTATGATCCACTACTGTCAGGTTAATTGACATAAGAGTTAATTAATAAGTATATGTGAGTTATATATACGTGTTAACAACTGTCTGTTAGATGTTACTAACATCGTTAAAAACAGACTACTGTAAGGAACTTCACTTCAAAAACTCATAATCCCCAATGATACTGTAATACCAGAAACGAAGTACCCGTAGTTCACTTTTTCGAAGTAAATATAGCTGTAGCTTGTTTCCAGGAGTAAGTGGACTTCTTTTTATTTTTCCTCCTCTAGGTATGTGGGAAACCTCTCCAGGGATGTAACAGAAATTCTGATCCTGCAACTCTTCACCCAGATAGGACCATGCAAAAGCTGTAAAATGATCACAGAGGTAAGCAGCGAAGGTTGCTGGGTTATCTTGTTTTCTACGTTGTTGTCGTGTCCTAATGTTAACTCAAAAGTTAACGGCAAAGATAGCCTTCACTGTTGAGAAACCTGAAGACAATAAAAACATTTTCACTGAGTTGTAGTTTTAGTTGAGCCACACTGTTAATCTGTTGTGTCTGATCTTATCCTTACAGCACACGAGCAATGATCCCTATTGCTTTGTGGAGTTCTTTGAACACAGAGATGCTGCTGCAGCCCTTGCAGCCATGAATGGGAGGAAGATATTAGGAAAGGTGGGACATAGCTGCTCTAAAAGATTATATGCAAAGTTATTAAGTTTATTTGTTGTGTTAATGCTTCTCATCCTTGAATATCATACAACATTGTTTTCCTGATTCTTCTTCACAGTTTTAAGTGCTCTCTGTGAATTCTGTTTTCAGGAGGTTAAAGTAAACTGGGCCACTACTCCAAGTAGCCAGAAGAAAGACACATCCAGTGAGTGATCACCTATTGATTCCCCTACACCACCACGCACACAAACGCACGTACACTCTGCTAGAATCAGAGTCTACTGGGGATTGGCAAATAGTTTGTTTACTATGTCCGTGTTTTCTTTTGTACTAGATCACTTCCATGTTTTTGTGGGTGATTTGAATCCAGAGATTACTACTGAGGATGTCAGGATTGCGTTTGCACCATTTGGGAAAATATCGTAAGTTTTTACGTGTGTGTGTGAGTGGGAGAGTGTTTGTGTGTGTATTTTTTTCTACTTGTCTTATGTGTAATAGAATATGTTTCAGTGCAACCACTGATATTTTTTTTTCTTCCTCCCAGTCGGTTGAGAAACAGGTTTTATAGGTTGTAAAGGTGAAACAGAAAGTTGCATTACACATTGAGGCCTGCATTTCTGACACAATCTTTTTGGATGAAAGACAATTATGTTTTTTTGTCAAGGACTGCAAATTGGCGCTTTGTGCACACCTTTTGGAGAGAAAAACGAACCAGACAACATAATGAATGTGTAACAGGAAAGGATTAACACTAGAATAGAATAGAATAGCATAGAATAGCCCTTTATTGTCACAAAGAGTATTGCTTACATTGAGTAGAAAAGGCCCCACATCGATGCATGTAAACATACTTAAACATGGAGTAACTTATACCTTTAAAATCATGTCGTTGTTGTTTTTAGATATAGAGTGGCGACACATTTGCATTGACAGTGTGGTCGGTCTATTATGTCTTTATTTTTATGACTGAACTGTCAGTTTTATATGCATATGTAGGGTGTGGTAAGTAAACTGTACAGTATGTTAGCAAAATGTAAGCTGTGTATATGTACCTGAACAGCTTTTAGTTTTGAGTCTCAGTGAAGTAATAGCACTTTGGTTATTTTACAGAAATGCTCATAGGATTGGACAGGAGCTTGAAGGCTAACAGCAAGGAACTGTTCACTCTGGAGACTCAGATGTAGTTTTTTTCTCTATTTATTCCATTCTTTCCATATGTCTTTATTTGTAGATGCCATGTATTAACATGACCTAGCTTAGATTAACAAATTCCAGTACAAAATGTCTTCCTCTAAATCTGTGTTTTGTCTTATTTTTGATTTGCATAGTGTTGTTTGTAGTGCCATGATCCTCTTCCAAAAATTCTGAAAATGTCAATTTCTCAAAATTTGCAGCTCCCCAAACTCCATACTCCATATTGGTGGTAAAGAATTGACCAGGAAAAATAAAGAAATCTGTTAACAGGCCATGTATGCCGTTTAATTCCTTTTTTCTCTTTTTGATATTTTCTATTTATCTCTGTCTGTAGTAAGAGTACAAACAGCAGCTTATGAGAATGCATGGTAATCCATAGCCATTTGCTTTGTGATTTTTAAATCTGTAGCCTACTGTTGTGAGGACTGAGCAAACAGTGGTGCTCTAGTGGTAAAGATCCATTAATACATCAGAAATGATTTAATGACAGTACTGTAGGCTGCATGTATTTGTACTTGTTTTGCAAGTGTTGCTTTGAAGTTATATTACGAGTCAGTACAAGGTCATGATAGCTAATTTAGCTTAATGTAGGGCAGAGTAGAGGATTCACAGTTCATTGTGTTTTGCGTGGTTCCTTTTTTTGTTTTAGTGTAGAAGATTTAAACTTCAAAGTGCGCTGAAGTTGTTCTCATTTCTCCTTCCAGGGATGCCCGAGTTGTGAAGGACATGACGACAGGCAAATCAAAGGGGTATGGATTTGTGTCCTTCTACAACAAACTGGTAAGGCTCCAGTGCGAGAACACAGACTGAAGGTTATTTCTATTTTCTGTTTCTTATCCTACTTGAATACATTCAAAACTCAATTATTAATAGTTAGTCTTATCACAACTACAAGCATCTAGCATTACTAGTTTCCTATTTTAATCACCAGTTTCAGTTACTATTTTAAAATTAAAAAGAGCCATGCATGGCCACAAATGAGTTTTATAAATCTATCAAATCCATGAGTAATCGTTTGGCTTGGGTTTGCAGGATGCAGAGAATGCCATTATTAACATGTCGGGACAGTGGCTCGGAGGGCGCCAAATCAGGACTAACTGGGCTACGCGTAAACCTCCAGCTCCTAAGAGCACTCAGGACAGTGAGTATTGTCACATATCCAGTTTCGGCAGGTGCTATGATTACAAACTAACTGGCCACTTCAATAGGTATACCTTGCTAGTATTGGACCCCCTTTTCCCCTCTGCCCGAGCATCAACTAAGTGCCTGAAGGATTTTAGTCCATATTGATGTGATAGCATCACATGTTTGCTGCAGATTTGTTAGCTTGAATCCATGATGTGAATCTCCCGTTCTACCACATAAGATATGATAAGCTTTGTTGTTCTAATGCAGGAGGGTTCCATACAGAAGAGGATTATGGCCACTGGGGAAAAAAAAGAAAGAAGTGAGCACGTCTTTTTTCTGCCTTCTTTTCCAGAATTCTGAGAAAAAAGTCAGAATTCTGAGAAAAAAAGAAGACGTGCCCACTTCTTTTTGGCCCCAATCCTCTTCCGTAGATTCATGCATTCATGTTTTTCACACCAAATTCTGACCGTACCGTCTGAATGCTGCTGCAGATATTGAGATTAATCAGATCGGGAAACGGTCCAATCTTCTGTTTTCTGGTTTTTGGTGTATTGTAGCTGTGTGAATTGTAGCTGACAGGAATGTCATCCGATGCTGATGTAGCCCATCTAGTTGAAGGTGGTGCGTTCACAGACGCTCTTCTGCCAACCTTTATTACAATGAGTAGTTAAATGAGTTACTGTTGCACTTTTGCTCAGACAAATGACACTCATTGGATATTTTAGGGTTTTTTTAGACTTATCTCTGTAAACACTCGAGATGGCTTTGGGAAAATTCCAGTAGATGGAAACTCAGACCAGCTTGTCTGGGACAAACAAACATGCCATGTTCAAAGTCACATAAATATATTTTATTCCCCATTCTGATGCTTGGTTTACTCAAATGCATTGAGTAGCTACCATGTGATTGACTGATTAGATATTTGCATTATCAAGCAGTTGAACAGGTGTACCTAATAAAGCAGCCAAAGAGTCTGTTATCAACGCATTTTGATATTGTATTTAAATATAGAAGAAACTCTCTTAAGAATAAATTCTCTTAATTTCCTTCACTTTTATCTTCACTTTCACCTTTTCATGAGTCACATTTGGGTGTAGTTTGATTTTTAAAAAAAATAGCAGCGCTTTTATGGGCATAAATTGCAGATTTGATTTGGATTTTATTATCAGCATGAACTAAATGTGTAAATTATAATCATCTATTTAAAAATAATCTGTTTTTATTTCAGATGGTTCAAAGCAGCTGAGGTTTGATGACGTAGTGAATCAATCCAGTCCACAGAACTGCACTGTGTACTGTGGAGGGATCCAATCAGGGCTATCAGGCAAGTGTCACATTCTATAGATGCCATTGTTGCACCCTCTAGTCACTTTGTAATAATAACTTTTTAAGTTGCCTCCAATGAACTAACCTTGTAAACCCTTTTTTTGAACTCTTGTTTATCTTATCCAGAACATCTAATGCGACAGACCTTCTCACCATTCGGTCAGATAATGGAAGTCCGGGTTTTCCCAGAGAAAGGATATTCTTTCATCAGGTAATACTTGATTCTGTTGCAGCATTTGGCCTCTAGGTGTCAATACAAGCACACTGCATGAGTCAGAGACCATTTATACCTTATTCAATGTCAGCGATAGTTGCTGTTATGTTTATTCAGCGTTCCTGCTTGTAGAACTCTGGATAAGAGAGAAAAATATCTCCACGTTGTTGTCCCTATGCAGTTTTCCAAAGCATTTCTAAAGTTTTTTAGTTTCGATGTGCATGTGATGTTATTAAAGGAAGTTATTTAACATGCTGGTAAACATGTCCCTGTCTTAATGTTAAGTATAGGGCTTAAATTATTTATTTTCATTTTAAACTCCATCCAAGCTTAGCAGGAAACTTGGTTCTTTTTGTAATATGATATCAAATATGGTCTCAGCAGTATGAAAGTGAACTCCCCCTGTGATTTGTCTGGTAGAAAATCTGACTTTCAATCTACTCTTTTGCTTTGAAGGTTTTCCTCCCATGACAGTGCTGCCCATGCCATTGTTTCAGTAAATGGCACAGTCATTGAAGGACACGTAGTGAAGTGCTTCTGGGGCAAAGAATCACCCGACATGGCAAAAAGTCCACAGCAGGTAGAGAGAACGTGTGACATAAGTGGTGTTAAAATGTGCGTTTTATATGTCACAATTGGTAGGAATGACTACACACTAGTCACACTAGAATCAGAATGTAGTTTATTGATGTCTTAACTTCCAAACCACAAAAACACCCTGAAACTCGTGACTTTGTCCACTCTTAAAATAATCTTGCTTTTAAGCCAGAATATAGAAAAAATGACACAAAAAAAGGAAGAGGAAATTTACTCATCAAAAAGGTTTCTAGTGTCGTATTTTTGTTGTGTTATTTTTGCTGTTGAATAAACGGGTAAGAGATTGTATATTTACTCACATTTCTGTCATCTGATGTCCTTCAGGTTGATTACAGTCAGTGGGGACAGTGGAACCAGGTCTACGGGAATCCGCAGCAGCAGCAGCAGCAGCAGCAGTATGGGCAGTATGTGACCAATGGGTGGCAAATGCCCTCTTACAACATGTATGGCCAGACATGGAACCAGCAAAGTTTTGGAGTAGAGTGAGTTTGACTTTTGATATTTTGTATAACTACACTGTTTCACTTAAACACCACTTATTATATTTTAATAAAGAGAAGAACTGTCTCTTTGATTTGTTTTACAGCACACTTGATATTTTTGTCCATATTTGCACTAACTCGGTAACTGATATCATTTCAGGCAGTCCCAGTCAACAGCCTGGATGGGAGGCTTTGGATCTCCATCAGCCCAGGCCGCAGCCCCGCCTGGTACAGTCATGTCCAGCCTGGCCAACTTCGGCATGGCTGGCTACCAAACGCAGTAAGAAGGCCCTAACCTCAATGTAATACCAAGGCGACACAGCATTCTTACATTTGGACAGCTGCTGTGGTAAAAGAAGGGCGGGGCCATATTCACAAAGCCTTTCTAGCTAATAGTTGCTCCTACACAATTACAGTATACAACAGAAGGGAGCACACCCCTGTGCAATATTACATAAAGGTCAGGTGATCAGAGCTGTACTGTCCAACAGTAATTGTGTTACTTCTGAGTACAGCAGTATGGTATTTGCTCTCATGCAAAGTTAAAAATGAATGGTAGATATTTCCTTTATAATAAATGTGTTTATATAATATTTGCTTTTCTTCATCAGAGGAAATACCCTATACGCAATAATGCTGTTAGTGATACAGTTTTGAATCTTTTGAAATCTAGGTAATATTGTACAGGTGTGTATTCGCTTTTGGTGTAGAGTGTATGATTTTAATCACAGTCAATTAAACTCAAAACACTTAAAAAAAAAAAAAAGTTTGTTCCATTATTATTCCTAATTCTGTTTTAAAAGAGGGGGGAAAAGTGCTCTTGGGCTTCTCAAGTAAAGCCAAACCAACTGTTTTTGTCTGAGTACGTGTTTAAGGACACACCGTCCTTATGAGTGCTAGACCATGTGAAACATCGAGGATTCATGCCTACAGGGTAGAGATCTTGGCACAGAGACAGAACTTACAATGCCTTTCCTTTCATCACACATTTAACAGGTTGACCAGTGGGCCAACCCATTAACCTCCTAGGACCTGGCGTCCACATATGTGGACATCACATTTTGGGTTATTTAGACCAAAATACTGAATTTTGCTCTACAAGGGCCTGATATCCACTTACAAGGACATTATACTGCTACTGTTCTATCAAAATTTTAAACGAATATCCTCATATTTGGCTCTTATTTTTCTTAAAAACAAAAATAAGGTTAAAAAAAATCTGGTAATTCTTTGTTTTTACATTCATCAGGCCCCAATATGTCCAAATATCAAAGAGAAATCAAAATGCATGCCGTGGAAGAGTTCGGGTCTTAGGAGGTTAAAACATCAATTTAGTACAAATTCTTTCATATTTTACAAAACAAAAGGGCCTTAGAGAAAATGTACGTGTAACATAGCGCACACTTTTTAAATGCCACTATTATAATTTTTTTTTTAATCCATCAGCTCATGAGGATTAAAAACCGTGAAAACCTCAAACATACCAACATTAATATTTAAAAACCAAACTATGGCAATATTTTTTTTTTAGGTTGAAAGTTTATTTTCTGGTCATGCTTGTCATTTTAGGGCGTAAAACAAGCCTTCATGCGAGTTCATGATAGATTGAGCAGGTAAATCCTCCATGGATTTGTGCTACACTCCACTGAGCCGCAAGAATGACCCACTCAACATTGGTCTGGATCTTCAGGGAATAAAATATCCAGACTTTTAGTCCTGTTTTAATATTTTAAGTCAAAAATGCTTTGTGAATAGAGGCCCTGGAATGGTAGTTTACCTTTCCATTATATGTGAAGAAACTCTCTGTACAACAACTGTGGCTTTAAAGGAGATTCGGGTGGGAAATGGGATTGTGTACCAAGAAGATTTCACCTACACAGGTCTAAAAGCAAAAAATTATTAGAATTTTCATGTTTTTTGTTGTTGTCGTTTTTGTTTTTTAAATCCGATTCCCAGACTTCAGTGAATTTTAGTTTACTCCGTACTGCAGCCAAGATGGACTAATTCATAATGTCTCAAAGGAACGGCTGCAGCACCCAGTCTCTGTATATAGAAAGTATTGTAAAAACTGCTTAACCCCCCCAAACTTTGTAAAGGTAACAAACCCTGCTGTGCTGATTCTGGGGCTGGTTTCCTAGAGGAATGCTGACTCTTAAACGTTTTTGTCCGATTCTTCCTCTGTGTTAATGCCATCATTTAAAACCACTTCTTTCCAGTGGCTTTGAATTTTCTGCATAGAGTTGTAGAGTGAATTTTGTACTATAACCAGCCCTAGTTTTATTGCATAATTCAAATATTATGGTTTAATTACCCACTAGCATAAAGAAAAGCTCAAATGTTTTAGGGTCACAAAGAATTATTTTACTTTTATTCTGAAAGCGGAGGGTCTCCTAAGTGCACGTATTACTGTTTTGTTAATGTGGCAGAAACTTCCCCTTACGCATTCTGAGTTTTCGGTTTAAAGAATATTGACACGTCTCGGGTAAATCATAAAACCCGCTGAAAAATTACGACAGAAGGATTTTTCTCAAACATCCTGCAATTTTGGATTTTATTTGTGTTTGTGCCATTTGTATAGAATATCATACTCCCTGTTTGCTACCTGCTCGTTCTGTAGTGCTAGCCAACAAACCTGATACAGATTTTGTTTGTTTTCATTTGCGCTGGGGTTTTCATTGAATTAAACAGGGTCTTGTTTGTCTAGAGTGTAAATACAAACCTTGATCACAAATCCTCAAAACTTAAACTGATGTAGATACTGTAGGTAGAATGTTACAAAGTTAATCTCCATCATTAAATTTAAGCAATATAGTTTGTGAATGAGCCTTAATTGATTTGTTGGTAAATTCTGAATTTGTTATTTAAAGATGCTCCATTTTAAATCTAAATTATCTTCCTTTTAATTTTTCCTCATTTTAAGTTTTGTGCCATTTTCAGGATGTAGCAGGAAGCAGGTGATGTATCAACTTGAACTGCACGCTAATGACATGTAATATATTTGTTGCTTAAACTATTGAATGTAATGACGATTTGCTTTTTTTTGACCATTATACACATAAATTGAACAACAGAAGTGACGTTTATATAATAATAAAGGATTGAATCGATTTCACATTTAATGGAAAAACTCAACAAAGTCACGTCAAATAAAGAAACCTTTGAACCTTTGAGTGTTCGGTACATTTATTGAGGACTAATAAATGCTGCTGCAGGAAACCATATATTCACTGCCTACCAGACACAATAAATGACAATTATTAAACTTTAGATTAATATAGAAGACAACACGTTTCACACATTTGCTCAAAATCTTTCTGCCCTTTTTAGTGTTTACTGTACTTGGATAATAGACATATTTTTCCATTTTTAACAGGAATAGGTTTGGTATCTGCCAGCATTCACTTTTGACTGCTAGTGTCCTATCAGCAGATAATGATGACATTAGCTATTGTTTGATGTCTCAGTTATGTGTTATGGTTTTTATAATACTTAACACATGTGTTAAACCTCTCGTAAAACAAGAAAATACAAACCTATCAAAACTTGTTTAGAACCAAAAATCATTGAATTCACATTTTTATACCCAAATTTGAACCAACACGCTGGACTAATCAGAAAAAATCAAACATAACATTGAACCACTAAATTAACTAATTTTGCAACTTAATCAAAAACAATGTGTTTTACTACTTTTCTTGTAAAATGGTACATTCATGGAAAATTCACGGACAATAATAATTATATTTTAATATTATTTTGGTGAGTTAACCATCACAAAAACGTAAACATCGTTTTGTTATTACCTGCCCTGGTATTTTAAGACAGCTGTGGTATAAAGCTTACATTTAGTGGTGGTCTAATAAATTTGTTAAACACTGTGTATTAAGTTTTATTCATTTTGTATGTTTAAATTGATCTTCCTTTAAAGATGGTGTGAGAGCTGAAAGATTTACTGAAACAAAACTTGAGAAAAGAATTGTTGCAAGATTTCAAACACTGGTATCATTTCATAGTGAGTGCATCCCAATGTGATGAGTATGATTATTACACCTTGGAATGGTGTTGAAAAATTGAGCCATTTCGCTAAACCATATAAACTATCAAATTGGCCAATAGATATTGAGCAAATGTAAGCGAATGTGAACATTCATCAATAGATTAAAGCAAAGTATTCACTTGGAATTTAGTTGATATATGTATTGCCCAGAATTGGATTATATTACACAACTTCTCTATTTAAGTATATTATATTACACAGCACTAATGCATAACATAACATAACATAACATAACATAACATTTTATATATATATATATACTTAAACTGTGCAGTCAGCTAGTAGACAAAATATTATTTATACAATTTACATATCTGCATGATTTCTGTTCTTTCAATATTGAAATGTCGTATTGTCAGTACTTTATTTAACATGTATATTAGGAAGTTTTTATCCAGTTGTTTTCCTCAGAGGTTAATTACATACATCACTTGCTGGTGGAGCTGTGTACTGCTTGCCTTCGGGATGACATCTCTGGCGTCTGTTGTGCTGTCCTCACTGACCAAAGTCATGACTATCTGAGACAGTTTCATCCTTCTGGATAAGGGCAATTTAAAATTAATTGTTGTGTGTTTGTAAGACTGCAACCAAGAAAGTCTACTCTCATTTTCTAGATACTACAACACACTTGGTAGCTTGAATGTACTCTTCTGGAGCTGTTTAAGATTTCTAACATGTAATCTTGCTGTTTACAAGTGATGTTTGCTCACATCGTTACTGGTCACGGTTTCTTTGCTGTTGCAGCGTCTTTAGCTTTCCCTTGTAATCCCAGTTTCTCCATAATCAGCTCAGTCTGGGACGCAATGCCTGCCACGGAGCTTTCAAGGTGAAGAACCTGTTTGGCCAGACTTTTGTGGCAATAGAAAGGTAATTGAGTTAAATGTATTACTCTGGTTAGGAGAATGAGATAAGTGCATTCGCAGGTTAAGTTTAAAATTTGTCCCACCTCAAGAAATGTTCCCGCTCCACAAAGGTTTGACTGGAATTGCTCTTGTGCTCGTTGGATTTGACAGGCGGCTTCTCGTGTAATTCCATCTGATAGTTCATTCCGAGATTGTTGATTTCGGCACTGAGAGCCTCCTGACAAAAACGCACAAGCACAAGAAACATTTATTTTGTTAATTGGCAATCAAAATAAGAAATGATCAGAAAATTTTTATAAATATGAACATAGTCATATTTATTTTTTAATGTGCACAAACCCTCTTTTGCTCCAGCTCAGCTTTCATCCACCTCTGTTCGTCTTTATCTAGAATTTTGTTCCCGTCACGGTCAAACTTGGAGAAGGCTGCGTTTATTTCTTGATCGCCATGTCCCATCCTTCAAAATCATCACAGAAGTGAGGCTCAGGTTTAACAGTAAAATAATCAAGTGTTCCTTTTTGATATTTTGTCACTTACTCTTTAAGAGTTTCTCTGAAGTCCTGAAATTCAAGATCTCCAGATCCAGAGTGTAGAACCTTCTGAACATCTGATATTTTCTCTTTTTTAAGCTTCAGCTTCATAAATGTCTTCATGTAGCTCTGATTTACAAGAAAAGTCTGGTAAAACATCATCCATAAATATGGCTAGTTTTATGCCAATTTCCTTGAATTAGCTTTTACCTGTTTAAAAATGTCAGTAATTTGTAGTTCATCTTTTTCAGAGAGCTCCTGCTTCACCTCTGCATATGTATCATTTATGATGGCCAGGAACATGTTCTGAGGGAAAAATACACAAGATAATGTGACTTCTCGGATCAGATGCTTTTATTATCAGTTATCTCGTGCATGACTTACCAGCAGAACAAAGAAAACAAAAAACACATAAGTGACAAAGTAGATCGGCCCAAGGACTCTGTTAGCGCTGTCGATGGCATCAAAATCAAAGTCTCCAAGAATAATTCGGAACTGTGTGAAGCTGTGGGGTGGACAAAAATTGTAAAGAACTACTAATTAACTGATGCTCGTTACAATTAAAACCCTTCATCCTGCCATTGTTTTCAACACGACTTACATGCACTTTACAAAGGTGCTGAATGTTTGAACCTGCATTCCAAAGAGCAAATATCCGAGTTGAGCATAAGCAAAGAACACGATGAAGAACATGATGGCGAATCCGAAGATGTCTTTGGCACATCGGCCCAGCGTGGAGGACAGCTGATTCATGGTCTTACTGAAACTGATGTACTTAAAAATCTACAAGGACGAGAAGAAAGCACACATTCTCTGGAGAGACAACAAAGCAAAATCGCACAAGCAATATGTTGGACTGAAAGGTGTCAGTTCTTTACCTTGATCCATGCGAAAAACAGGTTAACCGCATTCATGTTGTTATACTGGGTTTGCCAGAATGCCAGAAATTCAAAATCTGAATAGATGTTAGGATTTTTCAGCAGATTCCCAAGCAAGCTGTCCACTTTGATGGTCCGAAATACATTGAATATGATGGCAACAATGGCAAGCTGTAAGAAGGTTGTTAGTCTTTAGAAGGCCCTGAAAAATCTGATAAAATGACATGTTTGAACCATCTTTTCTTACCAATATGACAACAATGTCTAGTATGTTCCAGATGCTATTGAAATAGGAGAACTTGTGTATTTTCAGCTCAAGAATCTCCTCCACAATGTAGTAGAGGATGAATACACAGAAGAGCAACTCGCAGCCTAGGATGAAGTAGTCCCAGGTCGTTATGTAGCGAATCAGTTTGACTGTTCGGATCTGGTAGGAAGGGATTGCTCCACCGGTCGCTGGGAATTCAACCACCAACCTGAAGAAGCAGATGACACTTTGGTCAACCAATGGATGGGTATCAGCAGGTGGGTAAAGGTGCAATGGGCAGTAATGCTCCTTACGTGATGACGCAGAACAAGTTGATGTTCGCGTTGTAAGTGGAGAAGTCGATGAAGACTGCTCTGGTTCCTCTGTCCAGCCAAAGGTTGTTCTGTAGCTCTGTCAGTATGTTGGCGCTCTCCTCTTGTGTGCGACTCAGGTCTTGATAGTATCCTGCTCCACTGTAGGTGGCCACCAAGCCCCAGTAAGAGGAACCCTTTATCTCTTTCTCTGTGTGGTAGGTCCAGCTGCAGTGGAAAAACACAAATACTTAGAACACTAAATTGTGCTTCTGCACTTCTTTGTATGTCAGTAAGAAAACAGTGAGTGAATTACGCAGAGCCGTTGATGAGGCCGAAGCTCTGCTCGTCTTCCTTCTGGTTAGTGTAAACAGCGAAACAGCCTTTGATCCCATTTTCGAAGTCACTGTAGACAGTGCAGGAGTTGTTCTTGATCTTGATCTGCCTCATCCTGGGGACACCCAGCAGCATGTTCTCGTAGTAGATGAAAGACGTGTTTCCGCTTTCCAAGGGCTGGTTATTGTACCACGTTGTCCAGTAGAGTCCGTTCAACAGTGGGCCCTGGGCGAACTTTTCATAAAAAGAAAGAGTTTGATTTGTACCTTTCTTTGTGTTCTTAGTGAATTTTACCCCTCAGCCTGAAAGGTTTGGGGTATTGCTGTCACCCTGCAGGCAACGGGGGAAATAGACCGGTAGGCAAGCGTCAGGTGGTGTGGACACCCAACTTTGTAAACCCAATAACTCAAAAATGAGCCGACGTAGGATTTTCAAATTGATACCATCGACTAAAAAAAACACATCTACAAAAAATCAAGACAAGAGTTTGGATATGATGTGATAGATGTTGCATAGATTTACATTTTTGAGTTTTATTATTTGTTACCATTTACAAGTAAGGAGAGCAGATGTGTTTAAGTTTGAAACTTACCAGGCAGGATCACTGGAAACCAAGCTTCTTATTTTTAGGCCTAGTAAAACAACTACTCATTTCTTTATGGGGTTGGAAGGACATATTTTTATATTCCTGCATGTACTAATAAACATATCAGTAACAATTAACAGTATTGGTAAAATCTTAAGCATGTGGAAAAAGATATGAAAGAAGCAGTAACACAAACATCACTGTTTGGTCATTTTAAGTGATGTGGTAATGCAGGGAAGAACATATTGTACTTAAGGAATAATCAGTTTTTATAATTGTTTTTAAGATGTTTCCATTTGAGTTCAGGCACTAATATACATGTTCGGTTAAATGAATCATATAGTTCCTTAAAATTTTGAGAACATCTCAGCTTTGAAGGAAATGAAAAAAAAAATGTTGATGAAAAGAAAGAAACATTTAGTAGCAGAAAAATCACTGCCATGGGAAAAATGAGGAAAACTTACGGTCCAGAAGTCAGCCATGGAGCCAATAGACTGAAACGTAACCCCACTGCTACTGGGTGTATTCACAAACAGGTTCGTCATGGCGTTAGTGTAATAGTAGGCGCTTGAGCTGGTCATCCCATATGTCACTGAAAGACAACGTAATCACATCGTTAATGCCCGGTCATTGGTTCCTATCTGGCTTTGGTCAGGCTCAGCTCTGAACGTTGCTCCATTCAGTTTTCTGAGATAAGACTCGAATGCTGACACGCAAACCTGCATTGAAGACTTGTTGTTTGGCTTCTTTTTTTTTTTGCTTTGTTTTTACATCGCTTTAGCTATCAAACAGATCCAGATGAGAGGCCGTAATTTGTTTGAAGAGGGAGCACGCTGTCCTGACGCAAATGGCCTCATCAAACAGTGTAAATCTAACCCAGACAAAGGATGACGCTAAAAGCTCTTATCGCTAAAAGGCACATCCCTTTCAATCCTAGCTGGACAATGGCTTTTGGGAAAGAAAAATGGGAAGGCTATTTTGTAGAAGCCATTAAAGCAACGGGGATACTTTTAATGTTAAATCAACAGTCCAGAGCCTGTCAAACAGTGAGCACTTTAAAGTGATCAGTAATGCAAATACAGTGTTTGAAAGTAGACTTAGATGTGTTTGGATGTGTATCCCATATTTCAATGACAACATTATGCAAATTAAATACAGGATATTTTTTGGTAAGTAAAAATGTGTCTGAATAACTTCTTTTTGTAAATGTAGGAAAACATTTTTCATATCATAAGATTAAGCGTGGACAGGAAGTTATTGACCAGAGTGTTGAACATTAAGCATTCATTAAGCATATTGAACATTCAGTCAAAACTTTTGAGATCAGTGACGAGCAGAAATGTTGATGTGGAGTACTCACGGAGGCATATGTCCACCAGGAAAAAGACATAGACCAACAGCTCCCGCAGCGTGGTTCGGATGAACTGCTCTCTGTTGTCAGAGGTGTTTTCGGTCAGCGTTGTCCCCCACAGTGCTACGGAAAATAGAAGTTTAAATCATCAATATGTAATTACATGACACAAGCTTTTTTTGTTTTTTTGCTGGTCTGCCAAGCAGAAGTGTACCAGGCTTCGACTGGTTTTACTCGTACTTGTTACACTGCTCATACAGCTGAGATTCGAAGAAGAAATGTCAACATGAGGTAGATTCAAATGTGTTCTTGCCTTTGATAAAACAGCAGCAGCCTCTTCGTTTCTTCAGACTTTGGTCTTTGGTTGGTGGGTCCTCTGGGAGCGCTATCGGGGTATCCAGGTTGTACAGGCTATTCATGTTCCCCTCGAAGTGGGGTTTGGGGTTGAAGACAGTGGTGACCCGGGGGAAGGGTGGAGGGGAGCTACAGTAGCCCTGGTTCACCCAGCCCCCATTACCTACTTTGTCCAACTCAAAGTCCACTTGCCCAGTCAGGTGGCTCTCAGCCCGATTGTTCAGGGTCTTCATGGTGCAAGACGCGTGTGTTTCTCTGTGTGGAACTTCTGGTGTTTCGATTAAAGAGGAAAGTGAAGCTGAGCAGTGTCGGCAGCTTTTGAACACCTGCTGGAGAGGTGGATGACATCAGCTGTGTTGAGGGAGGAGCTGCTGGTCTACTGTTGTAGTCTTGAGATTGAGACCCTTTGAAACACATTGACGTAACAGCACAGTAGGTGTTCTGCTAACACACAGCATTGACATACTGGTTTCTATAGTGTTTGGATATATATATATATAATGCAGAACAATAACTAACATTGTTTGGTTTTCCATTTGATTCAATTAGAAAACAAGAAGCACTCAGAGAGCGCAAACCTCCACCAAGTTAGCTCACTCTCTGGGCACTCCTTACTTTGGGGTGGTGGACGGATGTTTAGTTTGACTATGTAAACATTATGTAGGAGTAGTTAATGGACAACAGGTATTGATTTGTGAATAAGTCAAGATCATTATATAATATTATACCACAGTATATTTCAGATTAACTAGGCAGCTCATTCTCTCTCTAAAGGCAGATATGAAATGGAAAAGTGAGGTCAGAGGTCAAATGTGAGATGATAGTTCAATGCAAACTATAATGTGATATTTAGAATACATATATACTGGTATCATAAATGTTGCCAATACAAACAAAGGCAGTAGAACCTTAGAAACATCCATTCACTTCCGCTTATCCTTTTCAGGGTCGCGAGAGCCTATCCCAGCTGTCATAGGGCGAGAGGCGGGGTACACCCTGGACAGGTCGCCAGTCTGTCGCAAGGCTAACACACAGGGACAGACAACCATTCGCACTCACATTCATACCTAGTGACAATTTGGGTTATCCAATTAACCTATCCCCACAAGCTGTATGTCTTTGGACAGTGGGAGGAAGCCGGAGTACCCGGAGGGAACCCACGCAAACACGGGGAGAACATGCAAACTCCACACAGAAAGACCCCGGCCTGATGTTGGAATTGAACTCAGGACCTTCTCGCTGTGCGGCAACAGTGCTAACCACCGTGCCACCTTAGAAACATTTGAAAGATATTATATGAAACTGTATTTGACCCTAAGGAAGAGGTCAGCGGTCTAATGTTGCGTTATATAGCACAATACAAACAATGGCAATAAGAAACATAGTTTCAACTATCTCTAGCATTATTATGACTTTGATCTATTTCAATTTGTTGACCTTGAACAAGAGGTCAGAGGTCAAATCTGAAATCTTTATACAGTAAATTCTACATGTTGACAGTACACACCATACTTGTAAGAATCCTAGTTTATAAGTTATAAGGCTTTTTGTCCATTTGTGACCAATAAATCATTAAGCTGACTTTGAAGCCCTTGGTGGGTGTAAGCTAAATTTTAATGGACTGTTACCATGACCTCACTCTACACCCCCACAAACTTTCATCAGAATTCATTCAAACCTTTTCGAGCTATCGTGTTTACAGAAACAACAACGCGCTCGCTACCAAAACATGTCCTTGGCGGAGGTGACAAAATAAGAGTAGCTTTCCCATCACTCGCATCCTTCGAAATGACATAAAGGACTTTGGTAAATGATAAACTTCATTCTTTTGTAGGAATCTCTACACAGTCCTGCGTGTTAATTTGCTGGAAATATCCTATTAAAGGATAAACACGCAGCCATGAGCTGAATAAGGCTGAATAATTCAGCAGTTGAAAGACAGTTTACTTCCATGCTGAGCACATTGTTGTCACTATCGATTAATTGCATGTCAAGTATATTCTCTGTTACCAACTGTTCACCACTTGTGGCTGAATTAATGAGTCTAATTGGAGTTTCACTTACAGCCTCTGAATAGTTTCCATTATGCACTTTTAGCTCTTCCATTTATTAATTTTTGCATCATCTGCTTGTGCTATAACAAGCCTCTTGCAGCACCAGCCACTTGTATTATAGTCTTAAGCACTTAAATCCAAACACAGCTACACAAAAGAACAGCAGGGTAATCAGATGAGTTTAATGCGTTAGTGTTTGGACATTACAGCTAAAGCACTGCTGTAGATGTCTTCATCTTAACGCGGATAGAGTTTGGGGCCAGCTATGGGCGTTCATGCTTCATTGGCTCTGAACAGAGCGATTACGCACACCCACTGCCACACAATAGAGTTTAATTTCTGCTCCCCTGCTGAAGCGGTGGTAGAATCTGGCACGCAGGCTTCCTTAATCTGCTGTGGCTTGTGCCACTGTTCAAACTTACTCATATCTGTAATAATCACTTTTCAGTGGCTTATGATAATGATGATGATCATGATGATGACGGCTATTTAGATGGGTAGCCCTGTGGCTGTAAGAGTCGCTGATGATTATCTCTGCTTACATTAAACTAAATGATTGTACTGTTTTTTTTAAAAGAAAAGTCTTTATGTATCAAGTAAATTTGATAGTTGATTTGCTAAATGATGCAAATTAATCACAAAGGCTATTTTCCACCCCGTGATGTAAAAGTGTCTTATCTCAAAGCACAGGACCTTCAAACTAAAGGATGATTTAATACCGAGGCTGCAGAGCGAGGCTTCGCTCTTACAGGGAGTTTGACATGTGCAACACAAACCATGCTGTAAATTATTTCTTCCCAGTGATAATTCCTCACGCAAAGTGACATTATAGGCATTTAAATGCCATACTTTGTTATACTTTAAACGTCACAGTTTTGGTATGAAGTACTCAGAAATTAGCTTTTTTTCATATGTATATTTTGCAAACTTGAATAGCAATAAACTGTGTGAAAAGGGAGAAAACCTCTCATAGCTGTACCAATAAAAACAACACTTATAAAGTTTCATACAAAATAATTTTATTTTTGATGAAAAACTATAATAAAAAAAAGTCTGTTGAAAAATAACATACTTTTTTCTTTTTTTTCAAATCTACAAACATGCATTTACACTTTGGGAAAATAGTTACTTTAGTTATCTGGACATCAGCTATGCATCTAAGACCTCAGTGATTTTTGCATAATCCATCAAACATTGCACAGCTTTTTTAGGGCCACATCAAAATAACCGATTAAAAAAATTACAACATTGCCTGTATCCTCAGTACAATCTAACGGTCTGCAATGACACTACAGCTGTTTCATTGCTATACTCTGAACAAAAACTTGCTCAACATTGCTGGGTTTCCTAGCAAAAACAAATGAAAGGCTTCAAGCCGAAACCGAAGACTCTTTGATTGTCATACAAAATGAAAATAATGCAATACAAATGTATTTACTGTCTCCTAGACTGGAGAAAAATGATTCACATTGTCATTCACATCCAACAACATGACTGATTATCTACTCGATGGAGCAGT
This sequence comes from Maylandia zebra, assembly GCF_041146795.1. Classification (NCBI taxonomy): domain Eukaryota; kingdom Metazoa; phylum Chordata; class Actinopteri; order Cichliformes; family Cichlidae; genus Maylandia; species Maylandia zebra. The sequence continues at coordinate 26,209,676 of NC_135179.1, read as the reverse complement.
TTACGCGTGCACCTCGTGCCCGTCAAACTGATACGAGAGCGATGAGTGGATGTACTCCTGTCCGGTAGCGGAGTCGTACCTCATGAGGCAGGAGTAGTTTTCAGGCTGCACGCAATCAAACTGCAGGTCCAGCCACTGCCTGTGAGAACCAGTGTGCCTCCTGGCATCTGTCAGGATCCGGTTGAGGGCCACGATGTAGCTGAGGGCCATCTGCAGGGTTTCATACTTGGACAGCTTCTTGTCCTGGCCCCACTGTGGGACCACCTTACGTAAGCGATCAAAGGCTGTGTTCAAGCCCTGCATCCTCTTCCTCTCTCTGGCGTTGGCAGCCATCCGGCGCCTCGTAGCAGTCTCGTACTTCTCCGGGCTCTTGGAGTCCAGCTCTGAAGATTCGGATCCAGAGTCGGTGCAGCTGGGTCGACGGGCCTTCATGGTTTTCGATTGAAGACGCAAACTAATCAGATTTATCAAAGAGGTTCCTACTTTCAAGATTCAGTGCTTCTCTGAGCTTTGATTTATTTGTTTTTCCAAGGCTTTCCCTGTGTGCGGGGTCTCAAGTATTTGCAACTCCAAGGAGTGCTCAGACTGAAGAGTCCAAGGTGTCTGTGATCCTGGAGACATCGGGGCAGCTTTTATAAGACAAAGCAGACGAACAGGTGGCAGCAGGTGGAGCCCCTGCCCCACCCCCACCCTCAATATTGCTCATAGAGAAAAACACACCCATGGAGACTCATAAACACCCACACCCACTCCTAGGCACACACACACACACACACAAAACCTTAATGAAATTTCAATTATCTTGGGCTGGGCTATCTGGCCATGGCTTCACTCGGAGCCATGTGTCACAAAGACCAAAAGTCTACCATCTGGTAGCTCCACTCACCAGTGCTGAGGATGCAAACGAACTAATAGAGGCTAAAGCTCTAATGTAAAACCTACTAATAAACTATAAATGCTGGACTTCTAATTAAGTTAAATGCAAAAATAGATTTCTTGTATTAGAAGCTAAAACTTCAACACAAAAGGAATTTTATAAAAATCCAGTTTATGTCTCAGCCTCTAAAGGCGTGAAAGGAAGTTTTCAATCTGTACATAAATGAGTCTTTTCAGGTCTAATGTTTCTTTTACGTTGTTGTCTTTAACTGTCAGGATTCAGTCTTTACAACATATCTGATTTATATATAAATTAAATATGGACTCTTGGCTATAAAGCGATTATTAAGTCACATAAGCCATCGAGAGGAAGCCTTTCACTTAAAATGTAATTGCCTCTGTGCGACGAGAACCATAATCTGAGATTAGCCCGAGGCAACGCGAGTGTAAGTGAGGCCTGTAACCTGAGGGACATTAACAGCACATCAGGGGATTATGACTTTCAAACAATATGGAGCAAGATGGTGTAAAGATTACTGCACCGGTGGAGGATTTTTTTTTTTTGGGGGGGGGGGGGGGGGGGGGGGGTGGCAGCAGTTTATGTTCAGATGTGGAGACTTTTATAATTCTCTTTTAAGGCTTTTTATCAGTGGTAATGAATGAGAGTGTATGGGATGCATTAATGTTCTTTATGTACTTGCGTCTGCATGCGATATAAATAATTGATCTGTTTAGTCGGCCGAGAAAATGAGACAGACAGAATAATTTGTCTGTCTGTCCTTCCCATCTGCCCACGCTGTCATTCAGCAGGTTCCAGTGACACTCAGACTTATTCTGCTGAAACACCTTAATGTCATTTGACTTCAAAATAGCAGTGTTTTCATCACTTTTACACACTTGCACTGTACTTACATGTTTTAATGTACTTCTAGGTAACTATTTTGAGATGAAGTACAGCTAAAACTTATGGAATCAAATATTAAACTTCCATATTTTAATAATCCATCAGTATAATACACTGTGAGCCACATACAGCCCACTGTGATCTTAAGTGGGTCAGTGTAAAGACATTTAAATAAACATTTAATCACTCATATGTCTGAATATATGAAAAATAAGTGCAACAGTAGATCTCATTTGTATTGTATTTATTTTCTTTTTGCTTTTTTTTTTTTACCATGGAGAAAAAACAACAACTAACAAACAGAAATTTTTACAGTACATAGTAGAAAACAGGAACTTTTCTGTTACTTAACTATTTCAGTTCATTATTGAATACCAGTTGAGGTCTTTATCAATAGGAAATGCAGTAAAACATGAAAATACAGTTAAAAGTTAAAAATCTACACCCTCTTTCACAATTTCCAAAGTTGCCCAGAGGGCCTGATTGGAGTCATTGCTGGGCTTCTTCTGGCCCCTGGGCCTTATGTTTGACACCTCTAATTTACATAATAAGATTGTATTCTTAAAAAAAGGGACTCACTTTTGTTTACAATTCAGCTCTTTTACATGATAACTCTTTTTCTTTAACTGCTGCTTCTGCTGTGTTTTGTTGAGTTTTCTTTCCTGTTGTCATTCTTTGTCAGGAAGGACATGCAGCTCCTGCCACTGTGTATTGACAGGCTCAAAGCTTGGGTGTAGAGGCAGGTTATGAATGATTAATCACTGTTGGAGCCCGAGCATAATGCCGGTCTCTGGTATTGGGTCAAGCACACAAGCTGATGCTGTCTGGTCATTTTGGGATGGACTGGTTAGCTGTGCAGTTAGGCATGTAATCCCATCTACCAGTTGGTTAATTGATTACAGATTGATGCAGTTTGCCAGCTGCTGCTTGTCTTGTCTGAGGGGCTCGTCTCAACGTTGCCCTGCCCTTACGTGCCTTCCACCCTTTTCTTTTTTTGCAGCCCCTCATACGATTGGCTTGTTGGAGCACCGATGGCTCAGCCATGCCCCTCTGTCAAAAGCCATATGTCACATCTGAGGAGTGATTGGTTTGCTCTGAGAGAATCATGCACCCTCAAAAATCCAGATCTCCTCATGGAGAAATAGAGATTAGGGAAGAAAGCGTATGCTTTAGTGCAAGCGAAAGTGTAAGACCAGGTTTAATCTACATTGAGTTAATAAATCTCATTATCATCAGGATCCACCTTACCTTAAACAAGCAGCTTAAATAAGATTACACTTGCTTTCAGAGGAAATGCTTTGTGTGCTAAACTTCTCCTCAAACACATGTGAGCGCTTATCAAATGTATTTTGTGACAGTTACTTACAAAACTGTGTTCAGAACATTGATGTTACAGTGCAATGAAGACAGTAACAATTATCAGGTTTAACGTATTTTAAAAAACATCACGGCAATATTCATCACGAAATGAGCTGTAAGTGTAACGAATGCAGCTTAAAAAAAATCTAAGAATAAAAAAACAAACAAACAAAAAACCCACAAAACACTTGATTGTTTACTGCTTTACAACACCCACCCACACACAGCACCCAGTTAACAAGTAGGCCTGGCAGCTGGTCAGATGAGGCAGCGAGTATAATTGGGTCACGTAAGGTGAACATAATTTTATGCCTGTTTGAACTCTCATCCTCTATAATTGGACTGATTAGCAATGCTTAATTGGCTTCTGAGCTTTCCCATTTGCCTTGTATTTGGCATCAGTTTAAGCTAATAGGACTCCAATTAGAGCAGAGTCAAAACAGGCTCATAATCGTGAAAGCAAAAAAAAATAAAAGTGGATTTTAAAGCCCTCTTAGATGAAAATATTTAAATGAACTGTAATCAAACAGACCCGAGAAGGAAATGGAGAAGATGTTTTTTAGGTGCTGTTGAAGCTGTTCCAGCAAAGCAAACACGTCACCCATTTGAATAAATATAACTTCATTCTGAGAAGGAGAAAACTATTTTACAATGTGCAATTTTACATTAGCTGAATGTGTGCCTGCAGTCTTGTTTTTACTTGAATGCTCAGTAGTAATGGCTGCTTTTGTTGTATATGTCAGTGACGCATTTTCAGTCGTTTTCAGACTCATTCCTCTGGGAAACACTTCTTGAACTTTAGTTTGCTTTTAAGCAGATTGATTATCTCACCTGAAATCAAGGCACCGGTGAGCACTGAACATGGCTGTATAATGACTATGAGAAGAGCCTGCGTGTTTCTTTAGTTATTTCATAGTCTTCATCAGCCGTAGGCAAACATGCACATGAAAAACGTGATGCAAAATGTGATGAACCTGAAGGAAGCACCCCACCCTCCTAGAGCCATTTAAATACACCGATCTAAATGGCACATTCAAACGTCTAATATATACTATAAATAAAAACATACAAGCTACTTTCTATGTAAAGTCTTAAAGAAACTATTGCTACCAATACAGGTATATATGTGATTTGCAGTACAAATACATGGTGCCAGGACCACTCTTTAGTAGAGGACAAAATATTAAGAACAGATCTTCAGCAACCTCGCCATCATAGCCAAGTATGATGTTGACAATAAATCAGATTCATTCAAAAACTTCACGCATGAAACTGAACTCCACTGATGGCTCATGAGCTAAGACTTTGCAAATCTGTTATTTTTTTCTGTAGGTGAAACACTCGTTGTATAACTTGAGTAAATAGGAATGGTGACAAACCCCCACTATCAGTGCTGCATCTTTAACACAATAAATCTCTGCCGTCCTAATCTGAATCAGTCACTTCAAATGCATCACACAAAATCTGCTCAGGTAATCGCTCTCCTCAGAGAGGTCGCAGTATCTGTTTGGAGGGTCCCTCCCCCTGCGCCAGCTCTCACAGTTCTTCGCTCTCCAGTGTGGCCTCCGGTGGGGAGCTGGCGAACAGGATGGGGCTGGTGTCCGACGTGGGGAACACTGACTTGATGTCGAGCCCCTGGCCTGTCAGAGCCGCGTATCGACTTCCTGTTCGTGGAGTTTTCTTCATGGGTGCGGGGATGCTCTGATGCCACTGTGCTAAAGGTGGTAGCTAGCATTACTACACAGAGTGACGTACCCAAAAATGCCGTGGATTTCTTAATAAAAGTGATAGCTACTCAGCTGTACAGAATATTTACCATATATATCAAGTCTGCAGGTGCATGAAATGACTCCAGCCTCGTTTTTTGCTGACACTGTGTACCAGCCTGCATCGTCTTTTGTTGTCGGCTGGATAAGGAGACACACATATCCTGTGGCGTCCTGGGTCATGCTGAGGTAGAGAGATGATAGAGAAATTTGATTCAATTTCAAAAGAGTTTAAAATTTGTTATATGGATTTTGGCTGTGTCTTTTTATTGGACATACAGACAGGAAATTAAGAGAGGAGGAGAAGAGGAAAGCAGGTATAACATTGGAATTAAAGTTGCCAAATTTAACCGCTCAGGCTTCTAAATTCATTTCTAATCAAGCCACGGCTCTGAAACCGTGTCTGAGGGAGTCAGAGTTCTTACTAACCTGATTCGGTCTTTAGTTCTGGGAATAGTCTCGTTGTCTTTTTTCCAGAAGATGACCGGAGGAGGCATACCCACAACGCGACATTCCAGCCTTACTGGAGCTCCCTCAGGAATCCCCATGTTCTGCAGCTTCTCCACAAACTGGGGTGGGTGCTTCCTTTCCTTTTCTAAAACGAATATGTATAATTGAAATGTCCACATTGGGATTGTCAAAAAGCAAAAGTCCCAATCGTATTTGGTCCTTACCCACAACCTGCAGCTCCAGACTGAAGGAGCTCTGCCCTGCTTTATTGCTTGCGATGCAGGTGTATGTGCCGGCGTCTTTCTGAGTGAGAGGGTCAATGACCAGGGAATGGACGCCGTTCTCTCTCACCAGCATCTTGTGGTAAAGGTCTGGATAAACGGGCCTCCCGTTGACCAGCCACATGAGCTCAGGGTTGGGTAGGCCGCTCACCTGGAGAACAGAAACGTGTTACAGTGTGGGGAGGCAATATTCTTCCTGGCTTCAGTGGCACACGGGGATCTCCTGCCTACCTTACAGTCTAGTCTGCACAGTCTTCCCTCATGAGCCATCATGTCCCCTGGAGCCTGGAGGAAGTGAGGTTGAAAAAAGCGCCCCTGACTTTGTTCACCTTCAACTTCCTGTATGCGGTTTCGCACCCTGAAAACGTGGAGGCGATCACAGCATGTTATAGGAAACACACACATGAATCCACTTGGTTTTGTAAATGGCCACTAAGAATAGATCCCAGAATATCAATAACACTATGTTTACTTTTATAGGAATATTTCTGAAAGGTTTATATGTTCCTTTCAAATGCTAAACAGAATGACTTAGATCTACAGTTATAAAGCGCTACCAAACCAATATTACTATCAGAGAGGATAGTCTATATTTGCCTGTTCACCCTGCACACTCACCTCTGAGCATGAATGGGTGTCATTCGGTTTCGGGGAGGTCCCGTTTGGACTATTAAATGACCTGAGCAGCTGATTCGCCCCTGGTGATCAGTGAAATATCACATCACAGCTCAGCTCGAGCAGCTAGAACAAGGTGCTGATAACATGAAGAGGATATAAGTCAGAAGTTTCACCTGTGGATTGGCTACCATGATGGTGTAGTTTCCATCATCGTCACTGGTCGTGGATTCTATGTGTAAAGCACAGGTCCCGTCCCCCTCTCTTATCTTCTTGCAATGGACATTCTTCTTCAGGATCTGCTTGCCATCCTTAAACCAGTAAACCTGATGAGAGCCACAGGTGTGAATGACAAAATCTGAGGTCGAAGTCAGAGATGCTTTTGCATAGCCTAGCTGTTGACCTCTCACCTTTGGTGCCGGGATTCCCACTACTTTACATGAGAAAGTTACAGGCACTCCCTCCATAGCCCTGAAGTTCTTTAGTTTCTTATCAAATATGGGTGCAATGCATTTTCCCGTGGGAACGTCATCGTGCTGCACCTCGTCGTCTGACTCCTCCACCGGCGTCCTCTCCAGGCGGAACTCGATCTCGCTCATTAACCTTTGCTCAAAACTGGACACTTTATACTCCTAGTGGAGGAGAAGCACGACATAAATATAGTTACAACAGTCATACTGCTGCATGGACCGTGTCCCCTGTTTGCTCACACAGACTGGCCTGACAATAAATGGCTACAGTAACATGCACACCTGATACACAGAAACCACAACTCAGGGAGATAAGAGAGGTTTGCAGTAATCGGCAACATGAGACAACGTGCATCTCAAAACTCAAACCTCATAATAAAAAAAGATGCAGACTTTAAACCAGTTGTTGAAAGACCACACAGCAGCATCTGGGAGCACCAGGTTAAAAAAAACAAAAAAAACAACAACACCTAAGCTAAATAAAAAGGCTTATCTAACCTAATCACAAAAACTGAGGGTAAAACAGAGAACAGAGGAAGATGAGGTGTGTGAAATTTCATGGTAATATGTATGTTTTTAAAAGTAGAAGTGTTACTGAGGAAACACTGAGAGGAAGGAATTTTTTTACTCATGAAGAAAAGGCTGCAAAATATAGTTTTCCAAAATAGGAAAACAATATTTTGAATCTTTTTTGAATTTGAACCCCTTTAATTGGATTATTATTATTATTCTCATCACCATCATTCGTGCAGGTTGTGCGCTGTATTAGTTAATATAAGCGTGAATGCTGGATTAGAGATATTAAGGAAACTAGATAAGTAGATGACCAGGGGTGCACATAAGTGGGCCGCAGGTGCGCATGCGCTGTCAAAATAAAAGATTCGCACCAGATAAGAAGTTGCAACGCGCGTTTGCATACATATAAAAGGCACTGTTTTTGTCCGCTAGAGTGGGATTTTCACGGCATATTCTGCATCAAATCTCTGTGCGTTCATCATTTGTTTGAAGCCAGCTCACCTCCTGCAACCACTTGTCCGAGAATACGTGCTTCTTTTGTGGTTCGGACTCCTTCTGACATTTCTTTGGAGGTGGAGGAAAACCAAAAAAATTGCTTGAAGGAGCTTGCTTCTTTGACATCTTTAAGAGTTCTAAACAAATGTCTGTCCTCCTTCAGAAAATCTTATGTACGCAAACGCGCGTTGCAACTTCTTATCTGGAGCGCGTCTTTTATTTTGACATCTGCGGACCACTTATGTGCACTCCTGTAGATGACAGTATCCTAAGTTGTGTCTGAAACATAAGTATAACCCATACAGCCTCGAGCAAAGCAGTGCTTGGGTCGGGTCCGTGTACCTCATCATAGTTAATGACAGTAGCGGCAGTGTTTGGTCCAAGGGGCCTGCTCGCTGTTTTCCCCTCATTACTCAGCTTCTATGAAAGGACAGGGATGGATGAAGAACACCAAAGACACACAAACCCTACATACAAACACAGAGTGATGGAATAACGCACAAGCTGTTATTATTAGCATGCAGAGGTTGTTAGGCTACACTGACACCAGAAGATGAATGACAGTTAATGACTGGGGGAGGCAATGATTGCACTGCTCTGTATTCATCATTTCCAAAAACACTGGAATGCTGTGCAATAAAAACACAATGTAATCCTTCAAAAATCATGTAAACCCTTTATTTCATTTAAAAAGGGACGATGTATAACAGTATTTGAAAGTTTAAACATTTGATGTGTCGTCTTAAATAAAGGGTTTAATGATCAGCGGATTAGCTACATTTGCATTTTACGCTGCATCACAATTGTTGTTTTTTTGGAAATGAGGTTTCGTATAAATGTCTCCATCAACAAGATGTGAGAATGCAGCACAGTCACTGGTTAATACTCGATAAAATATGATCTTTAAAAGTATTAAAAACTCTATTGCAATTATTGATCACATACTAATATTTTAAACCGATGAGCGGGTGATCCAGTGGAGGCGAGAGAAACCACCGGATTCACCTGTTGGGCTAAGAAAAATCTTTTTGCTGATGCGCCGTTCTATTTTCTTCACCACTTCATCAGTACAAAATAGGCAGGCAAGCCACAGAGACCACCTAGTACCTGCTGATGTACAAAATGTGGAGTGTCGTCTTTAACTCGAAGCTTCTTCTCGATGTCGAGGAGGATAATTTCTCTGCTCTCGCGGATGGCTTCAGCTGACGGAGGGCGGATCTTCAGTGCCTTCTTTTGAAGCCTGAGTAAACAGAGGGCAAAAAACAGAACACATGGCAGAACGTGTGACAGTCACATTTGCATTAGCAGTCGTTTGTCAGACACGGCATACCCTAACGGAGCTCCCTTGGGCAGGCCCATTGAGTTGGTGGGCTGGCTCGGGGTCAGGGATGGCAGGACGGAGCTGAGGAAGGCGACGGGGTTTTGGATGGGACTCGGGGTGGAGCTGCTGGAGGTGGGAGAAGAAGCCTGAGGGGGTGACTGGGCTCTTAGGACGAACAAGCTATGCACTGACCCCGGTGTAGGCGAGGATACGAGAGACGATGGGCTGGTGGGAGACTTGAGCACCCTTGTGGGGAAAATCCTGGGTGGTGGGGAGAGGGGTGGGAGGAGAGTAGGGGAGCTAGCCGTGGAGGAGTTGAGCTCAGCAGCCAGCTCGTGTAATAGTGGTACTGGTGACTCTGTTGGGGAAGGACTCCTGACCGGTGAGAGGGTCTGAGCGGTTACAAACTCTTTAGGTCGGATGTAGTTGAAGGAGTGTGAGGTAGGTGTGAGATTCATGAGGGAGGCGTGGGTGCTTCTTAGAAGAGGAGCCGGGGACGTGATCTGCTGCAAGGCCGGGGTCGAATCTGTAGAAACCGTGTTGAGCTTTGGTGCAGGCGGAGAGCAAAACTGGGCTGTGGGTGCAGTTTTGGCAAAAGATGCAGGGGACAGGTTAATATGGGAGGCATGGATGGTGTTCATCTGGGTTACAGGTGCTGTACTGAGAGAAGGGGCGGAGTTTAGCTGTGGGGCAGGTGGAGGGGAGGTCACCAGTGAGGATTTCATATGCTGTGGAAGTGAAGGAGGAGAGCTCAAAAGGGAAGCTTGGGAAGTGTTAAGAAAAGGTGAAAAGGTGGCGTTGAGTGCTGCAGCAGACGTTGATCCTGGCGCATGTGGGGTGGTGGTCACTGGAGGTGCGGAGTGGGGGGTTTGCTGAAGGGCTGATGTAGTATGTAAAGGTGGCACATGCGGTATTCTTGGAGACCACAGTGGAGCTTCAGGGGAGGTCTGGACTCCGGGCTGGATTTGGGTCTGGTACGGTGGGTGAGACTGAGGCTGGATGGGGGTTTGCGTTTCTGGTTCAGTCTCCTGCTGCTGCTCCATGAGGACCTGGTTGTGCAGGATCTGGAGCTGAGCTGGGTCCCTGTTGATCAAACAGACACAAAATCAAAGAACCAAAACTATACATGGTGAAGACGAGAGAGGCTCAGTGCATCCAGCATCCAGCAGAATACTCTGCCCTTTTATGGACTACCAACAAGCAGCCCATAAACAACACAGACCGAGCTTTAGATACACTGAGCTTTCAGTGAAAACAAAATGTTTGCCTCTTTTGTAACCATGAAATGACTGCAAATTGGCTCACAATAAATTATTTGTCATGTTTATCTGTGTTTTAGCCTGTGAAGAAAAAGAAAAGCTAAATCATAGAACAGGATGTGATTTACAGCATTATTAGAAGTAACCGATCAACATAAATGCACAGAAGCAAACTTACAAATAGAAAACGCCATCCTTTGTCTTAGAAAGTCTGAAGGTCCACATTTGAAGTCCGAATGCATTCATTTATGAACTGAAAGGATTAGAGCTGCTATCTGAGCGAGTGGAGGAGGAACCACCCACCTCTTCATTTCATAATACAGCCCATCAAACACACTTCAACACAGACTTCAAAGTTTGACCGAATTTGGGTAAATAATGAACAAAATCTCCATCTGAGCGCATGTTTTTTTTCATCATGTTGTACTGTTGCCAACAACGCACTTTTTCAAAATTCAGCAACGTGTTGTTGCTTTCTTTTTGCTCTACTCACAGTTTAGGCTTAGCCAGCACTGGTGGTGGTCCTTTGCTGAGTGATGCCTCAGTGATGTCTTCATCAAAGGGACTAGATGTGTCACTTTGTTCACCCTCGTCATCCTCAGGCAGTTTGAAGTGCACACGTCGGCCTGCTCTGGAGTTGGTTCGTGAGTCTTTGTGGTTTGTAAGGTTGCCTGTCTTTAGGCAGGAGTTGGGTGGAGGATCAGGTAAGGGAACCACAACAGGGCTCCCGTTCTGATGGGCTGGGGTCCCCTTAACTTTGGAACTGATGTCAGGAGATGTCGCTGAAGATCTGGACAACTCCTGCTGTGCTGAAGTCTCAGCTGCAGATGGAGAAGTAAAGGATTTCGGATATGAGAAAATTTTTCTGGCACCATGTGCTCCACTGGATCCTAGAAGGTCCTTGTGTGAGAGAGGATCTAAATTTGGGGTGCTGGTGCTGTGAGAGTTCAAGCAGGAGCTGCTGCTCAGGCTGGAGGGCTCCAGATTGAGCAGGCTGGTGCGGAGGGGGTCGGGACGCAACATGCTAGAGTTGTGAGGGTCTAGACGAAGGCTGCTAGTGTTTAAGGGGTCCAGGCGTAAGGTGCTAGAGACGAGTGGGTCAAGACGAATGGTGCTGGAGTGCGGCTTAATGCTGCTGGTTATAACAACCTCTGGTTGAGGTTTTACAGCAGGAGCTGATGGGGAAAGTTCTTGAACTTGACTTGGCTCCACTATTAAACTGCTTGAAGACCTCACATGGTTGCTGTTGCTGCCATTGCCTGAGGAGAACCAGCAACACACATACAGAAATTTCAATAAGGATAGAAATGTGAAAGCTGTTGACTTTTAAAGCCAAAGAGAGGTGTTACCTTTGACCCTGAGTGCAGCACTGCTAGATACGGTTCCATACTTGTTGTTTGCTGTACATGTGAACACCCCCGAATCTTCAGGAAAGACCTCAGCAATGACCAAAGTGCATATTTCCTCTAGAGGTAAAGAGAAAAAACGTGGCATGCAATCAAGTCGGATATTCTATAGCTGCACCCCAGCGATTTCTCAAAGTGTTTAAGTGCAGAAAAGAAAGATACATGACTCTTGTTTCAGCAGTGAGAATCTACGTGCAGCTAAGGCTGTTTGAAGTGATCTGCAACGGTGATTTGACACAGGATGGGAGGCTACCTTATATGGTCCAGATTCAAGGAAAAGCAGCCCTGGCTTATGTAGAGGGGAAGAGCAGGAGCTTGAGCCAAGGACTATAAACACTTCAACAGAGGAATATGTACACACTGCAGCATCGTATACAGGCAGGCAGCTGCTATGGTGCAGTCAACACTTGTATTTTTGACAGACTGAATGAAATATGTACCTGAATCAGCTGGAGATCTGGGCTCTGAAATAGAAGCAAGTATCAAAATCATTATGAAACCAGGGGGGAGAAGCTCATGTTATTGTTAATGAATTTTTTGGAGACTCATTATTAGCAATCATTTCCAAAATATTTAAATACTCATGATGGTGAATTCCACATGCAGAGATGTATACACGTATACACAATCTGAGCTTTAAAATCTGTTAATGCAATATAAAGATTTAGGACCTGGAGCTTATGAAATTAACCCTTGGACAATTTTTTAATACAGTACTGTGCAAATGTCTTGACTCACCCCTCATTTCTTTATATTTTGTTTCTAAAGAGGCAGACATTCTTGTAATATTCTTGTAAGTAATCTTAAGCAATACTTCTCCAGGCTTTCTGAAGGTATTTCAATTTTTTCTTTGGACATTGGCTACGTATTCATTCATTTTCAGTTCAGTCCTTGTAGAAGAAGTCAAAACAGTTTTTTAGGTTTGTAAAGTCGTTTAACGCTGACCTATGAATCATTCAAGCATAAAAAGGTAGCTAACTCGAGGGATGAACCAGTTTTGTGTCCACATGTAACTTAGCAAGTAATCAATTTTAAAACCAACAAAGTGATTTCCAAAAAGCTAGAAGTCGAAAACTTGAAATGACTTGGCATTGTATGCATTACGTTCTTGAAAATTTGAGGAACCTAGACATGTAGAGGATAAAAGAATTGAAAAAAACCCCCCCCAACTATGTAAAGCTCCTGAATGGGATGGGAAAGTCAGAAAGTCCTGACATAAGACCTGAGAAATACATTTGGCTCTTGATCCATCTATTATCAAGAATCCATTTTCAAGGAAGGGAAACAGGCTGAGGTATGCCAGATTACACAAGAACTGGTGTGAAAATTTGTGACAACGGGTATTATGGAGTGATGGATTCAAATTTGAAAGTCAAATCTTTGCCAAATTATGTGGAGGACATCTTGAAGTACAAGAGTGATTGTCTACAGCCATCTGTAAAACACGACCAACGCTCTGTCATAGTTTGCAGCTGTATCTCAGTCAGTGGTGTTGGAGAGCCTGTCAAAACTGATGAAACTACAAATGCTAAAAAGCACCGACAGAGCCTGATGCACCCTGCAATCTTCTGGAAATCCTCTGATGGGCTTCATTTTTCAGCATGACAAAAATCCTAAACACACTGCCAATGTAGTAAAAACACACCTGGCTAGAAAAATCAGTCATGGATCGGCCTCCCCAGAGCCTCAAAATCAATATTGTGGGATCATCTTGACACAGAGCAGAACAAAAAGTGACCCCTCTGTTTTTCTTTACATAGTTTGTTTCCATATATATTTGCATGTTTCAGTAAATTACTGTATCTATTTCCCATTTTCCCAGAAAAATCTAAAGAAATATGGAGAAACTTGAGATTTTTGCAAAGAACTTACTTTTCTGCAGGATCCTGAAATCAGGCGAGTCCTCCATGATTTTTCCTTCTCTGTACCAGTCCACTCGAGGTGACGGCACCCCTTTCACGCGACACTCTAGCACCACCAGCTGGCCTTCTGATGCAATGAGGTCCTGTAGGCTCTGATGGAACAAAACCAGCTTCAAGTTAAATCCCTTAACAAGCAGTATTGTACAGAGCAGCCTCGTTCTGAGAGAAAAGTTACCTTCGTGAAGACAGGGGCAGCCATAATGGGTTGCCCGTTTAATCCTTGTGGAGAGCTGTGGTTGGGAGTTGGACTCTGAAGATGGAAAAAAAGTCCAAAAAAAGGGGGGGATGGATCAAATTATATAAACTTAAACTAAAATAAAGAATATGTAGTGAAAGGAAAACCTTTGAGGTATTCTACCTCAGCCTGGGGTGTTTGTGCTGGAGGTGACAGGACAGGCACTACAGAGTTTAAAGGCTGTGACGTAGCTGTTGTTGAAGCCGTGTGTTGCAGCTGTGGAGTAGATATGACTGGGACAGATGCTGACGCCCCTTGGGCTTCTCTAAGTTCTGAATCACCTGTTGAAACAGGAAACACCTGCACAGACAGCACAGATGTTTCCTCCTGAGCAGGATGTGCTGCTGATGCCACAGATTCTTCTGATAACTCTGAGACTGGAAGTATAGCAGCAGATGTCCGGATTGGTAGAAGAGGTTCAGATGCTGTTTGAGCAGCCACTGGAGGCGAGAGCTGCTCCTCTGGTTGTTCCTCGGGGGCCGCTGCAGTCTGGGATGACACGCTCTCCTCCTCCTCTGGAGGGAAGGTTTCATTTACAGATGACGGTAAAGATGGGGATGACTTTGGTTGGTTTCTCTGCAGCCTTTAAAAATCACAAAAGAAAGAAGTGTTTGTTTCGTTTAGTGTTGATAACTCTTGTTGGTGGGTGACGATAACGACAACGGGGCAGGAACTCACTGGGCTACATGTTCAAAGTGCGGTTCCACATCAGAATCGGAAGATGAGGCACCTGTGACATTGAACAGGAAGGTGTGTATCAATAAAGAAGTTGAAGTGCGGTATATTAAGGTGTCAAAAAGGAGGAAAGAAGCGATCACCTTCTACGTAGATCTCAGCTGACGTGGAGTCGGTACCGTAGCAGTTAGACGCAAAGCACGAGTAGCGCCCGGTATCCTCCTCGAATGCCTCTGCAATAATCAGAGAGTGCTGCTCACCACTGGTGATGATTTGAATGTCAGGGCTGTTCTCCAGCTCCTTTCCCTCACAGAACCACCTATCGAAGACAAACAAGGTAAACTGATCAGCGGTGAGTTTCTTCCATCTCCGTGACAGTTTTCTTTTGTTTCTTTTTTGCCAACAAAGCCAATCATTACAGGACAATCCCAGCGAGCTTTAAATTTCGTGCGTTTCTCTGTTTATTCAGATTTTTCTTTAACTTGATTTTTTTTCTAGTAGAAGTAAAAACATCTGTTTCCATTATAGTCATGTTCATTTTTGTTTTAAACGCAGTTTAGTTTGATTTCTTTTTTATTAACCTGCTGACACTGTTTCTACCAGCCTGGCCTCTTTCCCACTTCCCTAGTTGTGTTTCTGGCTCGGTAGTATTCAGCAGAGTTGCGCAGGCCTGGAGGGAAATGTTTTGACGAGCATGCCCAATCCTTTTCCCTGTAAGAGAAGAAGCAGCAGCTTGCCGTGCCACTTCAAACGCTGTTTCTATTCACTGCTGATGTTGTCATGACAAGGAGCACAAAACAGTTAGCATCATTTACTTTAACATCAACGAGTTAAAATAATGAAACGCAACCAAATATGATTTTTTTTTAAAATTTGTTTATGACTTGATGAGAGAGGTGTTTAGATGCAAGGGAGCTTACAGCAGGTCTGAGTCCTAAAGCCAATCATCAGTACTGCAGTTTAAAATGTTATGTTATTAATAGCAAAAAAATGTATTTTAACAAATGTAAAACTTAAAAAAATGGCAGAAAACCCTTCCAGCACAACTAGTACTGCACAGCCTTCTTAGAGCACGAGTAGACAGGAGCTGTACTTGGCAACAGTCTATTTTTTTGTCATTGTAAAACTATAATAACTTCTTCCTCTAACTTCTTCCCCTGCTGGCCAGCAACATATGCAGCAGCCTCTGTGTCAGCGTACATCTATTTTGAGGAGATGAGGCACTGATGCTTTATAAAATCAAGCCAATAAACAAAGAGGAATGGGGAGCTGATGTGTTGCTCTCTGGAAACGCGTCACCACATAGTCCTAATTCATATCATAGCGATTACGCTGAGATTATGGATCATCTGCTTCGCTTTTTCTGTTCAGTATGCAGGCTCTGATGTCCCCCGCCACTGTAGCTGAAGATTTCCAGAGGGCGAAAACACAAACCAGCGCTAAAGGGATGTTCCTGATTCTCAAATGCAGGACGGGCTGGAATGTGTACTGCCTGTGTCCTGTCTGAGCAGAGCTTTGTCACTCTCAGTGAGTAAGAGTCTAAATTGAAAGCATGAGTGGCAGAGGAGGTGGCTTGTCTGTGGGCCAAAGACCCTTGCTTTCTGCACCTGTCTGGGATATTTTCCCTCTGAAGATCAGAACGAGAGAGGAGATTCCCTCATGAACCCCGGGGTCTCTGACTGGCTGACGTAACCACATACGCACAAAGCTAAACATAGACTCAGGATGCACACAATGCTACAACCTGACATATCAGAGAGAGCACACCACTGAAAACAGATGGAAAATATAAGCCTCACAACTCCATTTTGACTCATTTAATTCAGACACGGTAACAGCTACGTCAGACAAAAACACACTTAATTAAATGAGCTCTGTGTTAACACAGAAAGTAGACTTGTAAGTAGAAACTGTTAAAACACACCTCAGATCTTCAGAAATGTACATCTGTGAGACACTGGGGCACACACAACAAAACATATAAAATTATCCACTCGGGAGAAACTGTAAATCATCTTACCAAAGTCTTCACACTTCTGTCAAGAGCTCAGTTCCATTATCAGACACGACTGCAGCTCACATTTCCAGCCCAGTCTAAAAATGGCTGAGAGCTACATTCTCCCTGGACAAGTATAAGGTAGTGGCTCAACAATGTGCAGCGGGGCTAACAAGCCCATGCCCCCTATAGTCAGACACCTCAGCGGGTTAAAGCTGCTCACATACGATTCACATAAAACAGATCAAACAAAACAGCCATGAAAACACCACGTGGCAATTATTATTATGACGCCTCTTTAAAAATGTCTAAACTTTTGTTACAGGAGGCCTTTAACTGAATGTGGTAAAAGGTGTAAATTGTTCTTAAATTCTAGCCTTTTTATTTTCAGTGTAGTTTTTAATGATTTATAATTTGTATGACTGCTCATCTTAAAAGGAGAATGCCTCGTGCGGTTATCATTTACTCCCCCGACGACACATAAATCGACACAAACGCTCACTCGTATGGTTCAGAATCAGCTGTCGGCCGTCATCACATGTCACTTCTGTCTGCATCTCCGAATAAACCTCTGCGCCATTCATCCAGAGTTACAACCTAAATGACTTTGTAATTTAGAGACGGGCTCTGACGACAGGTAACCAAAATATGTCTTTTAAAATAAATATATAAATCACATCAGAAAAGACCGTTTTCATCTTTTGCATTTGATCAGCAAAGAATACAGAGTTATACATGCTGATCAGGACATTTCATTGTTACATACATAGGTGCCAATACATGTATGAAATGTTAATATTATCAGGTGCTGGACTCTAGTATGCATATGTATAACTGTGTGCAGTGTTTAAAAAGCATGGGCATACCATTAATTCATTATTTTATCTACCAAATAAAATATATATATTTAAAAAATAACATATTAAAGTGTATTTCCTTCACCATGATGACCCCTTGTGGAGAAGGAACAGCCGAAAGTAGCTTTTCTCCATATAAATGAAGGCTAGCTGAAGAGGATTAGGCCCGCAGACCCCCCCCCCCCCCCCCCCAAACTTTTACCTTTGTAATAAATGTCTGTTGCAATACTTAAACATGGTTACATTTTTAAAAATCATTATATTGTGCAGTAAAAGCTTAAGATATATTTTTATGTACCAAATGCAAAATCACTAACCTAATGCTGCAAAATAAATGTAGTGGAGTAGAAAGTTTGATATTTGCTGCTGAACAGTAGTGAAGAAGAAGAAGTACAAAGTAACATTGTATCACTTGTGTTCTCATGCTATGTACTCACTACTCAAAAAAAATCTTTCAGCCGAATTAGACCCTTGTGTGTGCTGCTAAAAGTCCACTGGGATGCTTCTGTTGAGGAAAACCAACAGCACATTGAGCTTTTACAAACACTGCATTTGAAAAAAATGTGTAGAGTCTGAAACAGATATTGTGTCCTGCAAAACAAAGAATAACTTAATGATGACTTATGATCTTACCGGACTTCAGGCAGAGGGAGTCCTCTAACAATGCAGTCCAACCGGACCTTGGTGCCCTCAGAAACCTCCCTGCTTTTCAGTTTCTGGATGAAGCGAGGCGGTTCACACACAGGCTCTGCTGGATATGGAGTTTCTGTTAAGGCAAAGCTTTGAGGCTCTTCCTCCGCCTCCTGGAGCACAGAGTCACACTGGTGCTCCTCAGTAATCGAGCAGTCCTGAAACTCCACATGTCCTGTCTCAGAACCCAGCTGGGCAACTGGTTGGTGTGTAACGGGAGGGCTGGGTGTCTCCTTCTCCACCTCCATGGACATGACTGCGCGCTCCCGGTTGTCAGCGACGAGGGGATAAGTTGTCCCATCGTTCTGGCTCTTGTTTGGGATCCTGCTCCTGTGGGCTTTGCAGGCTCTCGGGCGTATCCGTTTGGAGCTGTTGGCCTTGAACAGAGAGGACAGCTCCTCAATGAAGTCAGCTGCCTTATTGAGGAACTCCTTCTTGGACTGGGTCTCCACACCGTAAGGGGCATTTCTTGCTGACCTGTTATAGTCTTGGAATCCTTCACCAAAGTCCCTGCTGCTCCTGATCACATTGTCCTGCCGTGTGGATGCTTTGTGCATCTTTCTGTCAGATGTGAAATTTTCCGGCTGAGTGAGGGGCACAGTTGAGGGGGAAGCAGAAGGAGCATTAGAGGGGTTAGAGATGGGAACAGAACTGGGTGTGGATGAAGAAACTGAGGGTGAGGAGATTCTGGACGGGGTAGATGGCGTGACAGAGGCTTTGACCTCTGCCCTCTCCTCACGAGGCTCGTGTCCGATGGCCTGGCGGGCCAGGTTCACGCTCTTATCCAGTTCCTCCTGGCTGAGGAAGGCTGAAAGGTCTGGAAACTGGGGGTCACTGTGGCCAATAGTGTCCTCCGCCTTGCCTTTGAGTGACCCGTAGATCTGAATGCGAGAGGACGAAGCGTCTGAGCGGCTCATCTCGCTGTGGCGCTGCTGGGCTGTGGCTTCTGCCAGGTAACTCTCCCTTAAGAGCTGAGACAGCGACGGTGGCTGGTCAATGCTGTTCTCTTGCATGTTGCTAAAATAAACACAAGATTTAATTTAAAAAGTATGAAAGTAAAAACATTCATGTAGGCTTTCGGGCTTAATGTGATCCTCTGCAGGTTTATAGAATAATTTCCTGCCCCCTCCTCTTAAATAAGTCATTAACAAACGTGAAAGAAACAAGACACCCTGCACACTTGTGTGTAGCTGATCCACATGAATGTAAATCAGTGAATGTCAGCAGAGTGAAATGTCACAAACAAATACATTTTGACGTGATCAGCTTCTATCCTAATGCAGTCAGTGGTGTGATCACGCATCCTGTGTGATCTGAGATTGAAAATATTTAAACAGCTGTGGATGGAAATCTAACTCCTGAGGACAAACTAATGCAAAACATCAATTTGCTGACTTCAAGCATTTAGAAAAGTTGCTGCTTGACAATCAGCACTCAGTTGTCAGAATAACTCCTTATGTACAAACAAATCCAGTCCTGATTAAAATCTGCGACAAACATATATTATAGTGGCTCATTTCCTCCATATTTTAATTCTTGGACACTAATGGAGTAGCTTGGGATTTTTCACATGTCATTGATCTTATAAGGCGCCTCGGTATAGCGCCTCAATTCACCTTCTGTTTGAAACAAGGCATTTTCACTCCCGTCCTTCTTTATTTAATCCAACTTTCTGATTCGCTGCCCCTCATCACCCTCTGTTTTTCTACAAGTGACTCAGTATGACGTCAGAGAGGAGTATATTCTTATGGTTATCTCAGGCACTCTGGCCACTATCTGAAACTGAATGCTTTTAAAGCAATTGGAAGCTTGAGTGTTTGGACTCATGATGATTACTTATTTCAGTAACTTTGGCCATGTTTAATAAACAGTATATATGACATGTATATCCTTGATTTACAGTTTTATTTTATTCTATTCTATCTCAATCAAAAGATGCCAAAACATGAAAATTAACTGTTTCTCTTTTGACTTTTGTTAGATAGTGATAGCTATTGAATTTTCTATTTCCACTAATTAATGACACTGAGTTAACAGTTTATCAAGAAACTAACTGGATTCCCAGCGAGTAAACAGTAAATCTGAGAAATCATTCATGGTTCTTTAGGTCTCTGACAGGTTTATCAGATCTTTATGTTCAGAAGCTGATGTCTTGTTTCAATGCTTTTTGTCTGCGTCGTGTGTTAAGGAGTCAGTAAAAACTATACAGTGATAATTATCTGAGCTTTAACTCTCGCTACTGCAGTTTTGTTTGAACAATGCCTTGTGAAATATTTGGCACGCAGTCACAACATGAATGCAGAGCCCGGGGTTAAAAGCAGAGATATGTAATAAAAATAGCTTTTTATTTTAGCCTAAATTCAGCCTCGACAGGGTATCAGGTTCATGTGCTGTCACCAGATCTGAGAGACACAGGCAGGCTTTTTTACCCCCCTGACCACCTCAGATCAACATTTTTATGAGGTTTAGATTTTGCAGCGCTTTCTGACACCATGCATGAGCAAGTTATTGAATGCAGACATGAGATAGGGTACACATATGCCACTGACACTCAAATCAGTGCAATTAGGAGAGACAGCGATGCCCTTCCAACAGACCTGAAGCTGCAGCTGTTGTGTACATTTATCCTTTGCAAACAGGCTCCAAGCCTACCAAGTCATATCTAATAATAGCGAGGGGTCAGTTTACTGAAGGGAAATCAACAAAAAGAAAAAAAGAAAAGAAAAGCAGCAGCAATGCACCTGTGGGCTCTTGCTATCATAAGTTTGATCATTAATCAAGTTACACAAACACTACTATAATTATCATAAGTGTGGCACTGCTGAGTGAGATGACACACATGAACAGACCCCTTGACTAAACACAACAGTCCACACAGGTTAAGCTCATTGGATTAAACAGGAACGTATGGTCCAAACAGAAACAGATTAAAGCTTGTCTGAGGCTCAGTGTCAGTGTTTCTGAGGCTATACACAGCATCTGAGGCTGATGCCAACAGACGTCAACGAGATGCATGAACAATTAAATTAGGGGCCGGTGTGTTTTTACCTTCAGAATAAACCCAGCTGGCCCCTGTGGAAGGACTAGTAAATCCTCAGAGTGCACCTGTGCTGAAAGGGGGCCGATTCCAGTCTTCAGGCTCCTGCCACCCAGGAAAATCTCAGACACCGGCAGCTGCTCGGCCTTCCCTCTTTTCTTGCTGAGAATTAACCTTGAAGTTTACAGGAAAATGTGGAGCCGGGCAGCTACGGTAACCTGTCACCAGTAAAAGTAGCAACATTTGTCAGTGCAATAGTGGCAGGTTATTTTGGGGGAGGCCTTGCCCATGTGGCTGGGTGGTGTCCCTCCTTATTGGTCATGGGGAGCTGTGCTGTAGGGATTCCTCCTCCTGTGGTTCATCGCAGACCTCCGTACTGCAGAATTAGAAGCCCCTTGGCGAACCTTTCTCACTCACACAAACACACACTGACACACTCGTGTGAACCCTGCAGATGAGCAGATAAAAATCTATTTCCAAACAGAATTTGCATTAGATAAAGAAACGACAACAGTAAGCGTCTGTCATTAGTGTTACAAATACTAAGACTGAAGGATTTTATTGATTTTGAGATAAAAACAGATTGCTGAAACAGTATTTGAGCCATTCACAGTGGGTTTAAACATGAATTAATTTTGCATCATGTAAAATTAAAAGGTGAGACATGTAATCTAGTACAGCTAGTGTTCAGCATCCCTAATGATTTAGATTCCTCTTGACTTCATTAGCTGTATAACAACCCTGCTTGATGACAGGACCCAGTTGTAAAAGCTAGAATAATGAAATCATGTCCTGTGATTAGTTCATTTGAAGTAACGCGAGATAGAAACAAAAAGCAAGCCTGAGCATCTAATTACACTTAAAACAGTGTAGGAACTTGTATCAAACACATTTATTCGAGTGACTTGTTTAACAAAAAACGCACCTGTGACAAAAGCTAGTGTACACATACCGGTATGGAGAGGCAAAAACTATTTACAACATGAAGAGCATGTGCTCTGGCACAAAACCACATTTGCATATCATTTGCTTTGTTAAAGTGGACCCATTATCCTGTTCCAGTGGTGACTGCTCAAACTAAACATCATCAGAGTTTCAAATCATGAGTGCAGTGAACATACGGGTAACCACTGCGAGGCTGAGGTATCAAACTGCTTTAAACACTTAATTTGAGACAGATTTTTTTCCCCCCGGCTCTCTATGATGTCACTCTAAGCAGATATCCTTAATACGGTCATTCAGCTATGCAGGCCTGTGACTGAAGCCCCTCCTACTTGCTGTTCAAATCTTTTGTTCATGCGGCGGCAGCCAATCAAAAGAAAGCGAGCCCAAAAACAATACTGCTTCAGGCGGCACTGAGGCTCAGTATAAGATAAACAGGGATTCTTTTGGATGGGAAATCATGCAGAGCCACTCTGGTTGGGTCCAAGAATACAAACATGGAGGTGGCAATTTAGGGGGAAATTTAGGCAAGGTGAGGTTACATAAAATAAATAAAAATGTAAAAATAAAATAAAATCAGGAAATCCTCAAATGGTATTATGTGGTCCTTTTAACTGTATGGCACTCAGTGTTACTTCCTGTATACGGCAACCACCTCCTCCTACGTGCAAGGCTTAAACAAACAAGTTGTCATTAAAGGCAGAATGACTTGAGGGTAAACCAGTGGGTGAACCAAAGCTTTAACTTATTAGTAAAGAATAAAATTAAATGGCTCAGTGACTCAGACAGCATACAACATTGAGAACATAAACTGGAACCCAACACATTGTGTTTAAAGAAAAAACAAAAGAACAGTTATCCTCTTTGGCAAAACTGGAAAATACAACCTGGCTTACCCAAACAGTAAAGGCAACAGCAATAACCCCTACATCTGGATGTAGCGTTTTCAGTGGGAGAAACATTTTCGTCAATCGGTGACTTCTTCAGTCTCAGCTGACCAACAACAACTGATCAAAAACCATGGTCTTTGGTTGGGGAAACCTGCACTCAGCTGAGACTGAAGAAGTCACTTGGGATAAGTGACGAAAAAATGTTTCTCCCACTGAAAACGCTACATCCAGATGAACAGAATCAACTTTTTGGGAATTACTTACCTGGATGACTGAGCATGATAAGACATTTTAAGCAACAGGAAGAAGAGAGTCATAGCTAAGCTGAGTGACCTAGCTCCCACTTCTTTCCACACTCATTTGTGTTGACTGTAGCCACTGAGATACACAATATGTGGGCGACACCAAGGGATTTATGATATTAACACACAAACAATATTATTAGCAGCAGCAATAGAGTCTTAATTAGCCCCGTATATCAAAGACAACACAAGACACTTCCATGTTAAAGGTTAGGAATGGATCGTCAGCTTCATCATGATATTCAGTCAGACGGACACCGTGAAGGCACTCTTCAGATGAGCGGAAGATGAAGAAATCAGAAGGAAAGCACCAAAATGGAAGTCTGTGAGCCACTTTTTCCTTTTTTTAAATCCTTCTGCTCAACAACCCATCATGCTGTCTTTGTTATTCACAGTGTTTCGTGACCTCGAGTTAAAAAGGGATGACGCACTGTTAGCGTTGTACCTAGTCCAGGGAGACAACTTGTGATAAAGACTTAAGAGGCACAGTATTAGTTCTGCAGCAAATCCAGTGACGCCGGCCATCACGAGTCTTCGCTGGCCCGTTTGCGAGACTGGTCACCTCTGGAAAACAAGCACAAGACCCAAGTTAAAGCAGATGTGACTCAGTCTTCATTTGATGCTAAAGACTCTGGAAAACTGACCGTGGGAATCCATTCATGGAGAGCTCCATCTGTAGTTTCTGGTCATGAGCAGCGTAGTCTTGCAGCAGAGACTCTACAGCAGGAGGGTTAATCTGGGGGATAAACCCGGAGAAGAGATCTGGGGCGAGCTGGGCCCACTCTGAGAGAGGAAACCAAAATCAAAAATTAATTAATTAATTTAAAAAAAAAAAATCTGTGAATAAGAGGAGTGTGAGATAAATAATTTATCTAAAATCACCTGGTCGGAGGCTGTAGAGGCCCTTAACCACACTAGCCATTGTTGAGGGTTGCACTTCAAAGGGCATGGACCGAGCTTTAATGAGCAGAGCTGAAAAGAACGAGCACAATGGACAAGATGGTGTCAACTGACTTGACCAAAGGGAGGATTTTTATTTATTTAATTTCCCCTTTTTGTGACTTTGCATCACATCGTGATTAATCAGAGCAAAGCGCATGAGATGAAGCGGTACACTCACGCATCAGTGTGTTCACGTGTTTTTCTGCGACGTGATCAGCGAACAGCTTCATCAGATCCTCTCTGAGGTCTCGGTTCAGTTTGGACTCAATGTAGAACTTGTTCTGAAAAGAGAAGCGTGTGCAAACATAAATTTAAGTAACAAACTAACACAAAACTACACTTCCCTGCATGGGATTTGCCAAATATTTGATTAAAAAGGGGGGGGAAAAAGCTGATAAGTGGTACCTACCAAGTACATAAAGACGGGGACTATACACTGAAGAGAAGCTATATATTGTGTCAGTGCAATGTTGAAATTTTCAATGAAGTTCTCGAGTGGGCTAGCCTGCAAAACATTGCAAAAAGAGTTAGTTTTTTAGTTTCTGCATGTGCTGTACGATTACATCTTGCATTTGGGTTTGCTTACTTGTAGATGGGCGGAAACCTGCTGCAGGTGACCTGTTATTTTTGATGTCAGATCATTGTAGAGCAGCTCAGAGTGCTGCTGACAAACACACTTGTAGACATAACTAGGAAAACAAAAGACAGGCATTTGAGGTTATATTAAAATTCTCAGTTAATCACATGGTAATATATATATATATGGCGCTTCTTATGGCAACAGAAATCATAATCTGAGGGGGGGGGTGTCTAGTTCAGAGGGGTGTTTATTCAACATCCCTTTACTTGTGCTGTCTCACCTGTATATCTGTGCATAAGAAACCGAGATGTGGTCTGTGGGATTCTGAATCAGCAGACGGTCAACTGCCTTTTCCAGGTTTGGCCAGTGGTTTTTCCGGTAGTCCTCCACTGCCATTGCATTCAGAACTGTGTGAAGAGAGGGGAGCTGAATTAAGCCTTCATGTCAGACCGAACAGAAGCCAAAAGCATCACTCTCCACATACATTACTAACATAATCGGAGGCCGAGCTGCGTTGAGACCGTGAGCTCTCGGGCCCTGCTTCGAGTGAACTTACGGAACTTGGAAGTCGAGTCGAGGGCGAATTTTCCCTCGGAAGCAGCTCCCGGAGCGGTGCTGTCAGTCTCGCTGACTTCGCTGCTCTCGCTGCCTGTATCCGAGTCCATGAACTTTGACCCGCCGGTTGCACCGGACCACAGTTTCCCTTGTCGAGTACCCGCTTCTCCAACCGGCACCGTCGCACAGACGGGCTGCGGGACCGTCGATATCTCCGACAGCTGGCTGCTAAGATACGTGCGGACTTTATTACTGCCGCTCGCGCGGTAGTTGTGGTTATGGTCGTCTTTTACGTCCAAACTGTCATCTTCCATAGCCTCCATTTTCACTGGTCCGGTGAACCGAAGCACTGCGTCGCTAGATGAACATTTCAGACAACAATTAAAGATGAAGACAAAAACTGTCAGGCGTCTCCGGCGGAGTCCATCACCGTTTTCCTTTTAAGTTTTACGACACGCCGTATTACAGGGCAGCTGAAAGGATGTTGGGAAATGTAGTTCCGAGGTTTTAGGGCTATATAATGTTCCTTGGCTTTCTATACGTGAATTTGCGGCTAGCTAAACAATGTGATAAGCCGAGTGACAACTAAAATGCTTAATAAAACACATTTAAAACTAGGTACCATAATACGCATGCGCAAGCCCCCGATGCGGTCCACCAAATTTGATGTTGAAATTGGACCCCACCGTCTCACCAAACTTCAAGAGCTCACGTGACTCAGGAACTAGCCGGATGAAACACTAGGTGGCGCTGTGTTAATGTCTGACGATACTGATATTGACACCAATCAGATGCGTTTGCAATAATAGAAATGAGAGGTCAGAAAATTTTTCTTTCCTATATTTTTTTACTGAGAACTCCATGAGAAATAACAACTAGAATGATGTAAAAATGTTCCTTCTTAAAACGTAAACAAAACATTACCTTGTCAATGGCATGTGAATTATGTTGGTGTAGACATGTATCCAACACAGTGGCTCAATTATGTCTATATACCAACACTTTGCAGGCAGCAGACTCCTTAATGCTCAATGAAAAGTGACACAGGCAACAAAACCAGGTTTATAAGGAGGACAAAAAGTGCCATTT
The DNA here is from genome assembly GCF_041146795.1 of Maylandia zebra. Taxonomy (NCBI): domain Eukaryota; kingdom Metazoa; phylum Chordata; class Actinopteri; order Cichliformes; family Cichlidae; genus Maylandia; species Maylandia zebra. The sequence continues at coordinate 26,183,246 of NC_135179.1, read as the reverse complement.
TCAATGTGAATATATTCCTAAGGCTTATTATTACAACTCAGTATACCTTTGTACAGATAAAAACCATCATCTACCCTTTGATGAGTATGTCTCACATCAGAGTATAAAAATAAGAGGCTTGACCATAAAAAGTAGCTGCCACATGTCAGAAGGAACACCTTGTCGATAGTTATATATTTTTTCCCAAATTTTAAATGACAGATTAAACATACAAAGCTTATGACAATGAAGGAGAGTGTTGATAAAGTGTTCTTTGGTCTAAAATTAAAGAGTACTGTCACTTTTCCACCAATGACCCTTATGAAAAGGCAGAACTGAACTTTCTATATTGCAGTTAGTGCGTTCAAGTAAACCATCAGAAGATTTATGTATGTGTCTGAAACTCATAGTACCCACCATTTATCAGCTGCTGGCTTACAAACTGATGTTTCTAATGGTAGCATGAACCAGCTCTAAAAAGTATTATTAGACCACAGGTGATGTCGTTGTATGGACCGAAAATAACATTTGGAACATTTGCCTGTAGTCACTGCAATGTAGAAATTAAAGCTTAATCTAAATTAAAGTAATAATTCAATTTCTGAAAATGTGAATGCAAAATCAGAAAAGAACATGGAAAGTAAACATAAGAAAAAAAAAACCCCACAGTACTCTATTTAGTAAGTAGTATACAGTATGTAGTTTCAGACACATGTGCATGTGACCAAACAGGGCAGAGAAAGAAAGAAGAGGGAAAAAAACCTGCTGCATATTCACACAAAGTTGCCACACAACTTCAACTTTATGAAAAACGAGAGCAGGGTTTCCACCAGAATACTGACAGCCCAGAGGCCCGCTGAACACTAAACATGTTTGAATGTATTTACATTTACTTTCAATCTATGAAAGAGCAGCTACAGCTGTTCAGTTTGTTAGCCCACGAATACACACACTCAGAAGAGTTATAACAGGGAATCCTGAAAGTAAAAAATGAACAGGTGAACTGTGATAAACTAATACTCTTTTTTTGATTTGTGTAGCTAACAGCCAAGACTTTTTCGTCTAATTTAATGCTCTTCCACTCATACAGCCTATTATTTACTACCTACTTATGGTTTGAAAAGCGAGAAAGACTGGATTATTTGCTACCAAACAGAATAAATCTCCTTTGACCACTGGGTCTAACAACATTTCTGGAGGAAACCCTGAATATTAAGGATGAAGAGTCAAAAATATATGAAACTTATATGTATATATTTATATATATCTATAAAAAGACAATTAGTGCTTTGTTGACTGGGTAATTTACATTTAAAGGTGTGTGGTACTCTCAGTCTTTTCAGAATTATTGTCTGTCTGCACACTTGACGTGGCCTCAGTGGCTACAGTGTGCTGTACTATGTCTTTGAGGCATGTTTCTCCATCCACTGCTGGTACTACGTCGGCATCCTCCGGCTCGCTGTCGTCTTCCTCCCCTTCAGCACAGCATTCAGAGTCCTCGCTGTCACTCCCGCAGGAGCTCGACGTCTCATCTTCAGAGTCAGAATAAACCTCTGCCCCGTGGAAGATATAGTGATTTGGTGGTTGAAACAGGTATTGGCCTGCTGTGGAAAACAAAAGAGGATCAGTGAGCTTTGCACACCTATCTGAGATCTGTTCATTGTTTATGACAGTTGTATGGAGGGAGAAAAAAAAAAAAAACTGCTGAGCAAAGGGACACACAACATGTCTTTGCACGATTTTGTCACACATCCAAAATCAATTTATTTGTTACATTAAAGCAGCTTTGCTTGTTTACCGTGGTCTAAATCTTACCCTCAAGGCGTTTGCTGATTGGAGTTCTGTTAACTCGACTCATCCAGCAACGTCTACGAAATTCAAGGTTGGAGGTTTGACTCTTTCGTTCGGGTGCCTCCTCTTTTGGCGCACCTTCTGCTGCTTTCTCTGGAGATTCAGTGCTCTCCGTTGGACACTGAGCATTTGGACAAGGCTCTAGAGGTGTAACATTATTATCAGCAGTCTCTGTGACATTCAGACTTTCTGTCTCCTCCGAAGGCATATTTACAGAGTCTGTAGTGTGCCGCTTCTGCTCCTCCTGAGTCGCATCACTCGAAGCAGACAAGGCCTCGCTTGGTGGCTGTTCTGGTAACCGAGGGGGTTTCTCTGTGATCTCAGTTAATCTTACAGTGTTGTAGCAGAGCTGCTCAAAGTCTCCACCCAATCGATGACAGAGCTCGTTGATAATGACGTCACAGTCCCCGAGTAGCTCCACGTCAAAGTTCAGATGAGGCAGCTGCTCCCGATTGATCAGGACCTGAGGCACTTCATGAGGAATGGAGTCTGGATAGAGAGGAAAAACAAATATTCGGTGTTTGAATGACATGCAAAGCATACAGAAACATATCGGTTAGTATGTTTAATGTTACAGACACTAAAAGTGAATCCGTTTCGATAAAACATACTTGGGATGAGGGCAACCGGTCGGACTTTAAGCGAAGAGCCAATGACGATCAAGAGATCCACCTCATCTTTATCCTGTTTCATGGCTCTGTGAAACATTTCTGGAAGGTTCTCTCCAAAGAAGACAATGTCTGGTTTCATGATTGCCAGAGGGATATCTGGACACCGTGGACAATGAGGGACAACCTGATGGATGAATTTAATGTATTATTTATTTACTACAGCGCCACTAAACACCATCCAAATTTTATGGGGTGGGCAATCACTCACAGCAATAACAAGGCAATCTTTCTGGAATATTTTAAACAGTCAGCTATGTTATGGGTTGTTTGGGAGGTAAAACTAAAAAGGGTATTATCAGCTTTTGATGTCCATGTGGTTTCCCTTGTTTACAAGTAATTACGTAGATATTTGAGACCCCTAACAGCAAATATATACAGATAAATCCTTATACTTATTAAAGAGGTTTTTCACACGATGTTTCTACATGCAATCTGTATCTGCATTATTGGCCTTGGTGATGGTGCAACATCCAACAGTGTCTGCAAAAAAGTGGTATCCTGGATTAGATTGCAGTGAACACATACCTGGTTAAAGATGTCTTCCCTTATAGCCTCACAGTCCACTTTGTGCTTACAGACGAGACAGGATGCAGTTGCAAATGACCCTAAAATATAATTGACATTGAATTACTGGGGAAGAACTATAAAAAAAACAAATAACGAAATAAGCAAGAGGGATCAATCACATGCACCACTCACCGTGACACTGGATAATCCGCTGAACCCCAGCCACTTGTTCCAGTGTATCAATGTTTTGCGTATAATTGCGCAGCAGCTTTCTTTGCTTATCTAGCATAGATATAAATCTATGACAGGGAGAAGGTTCAAACTGCCCAGGGTAGATCTCCTGTAATATAAAATTATGCATTCAGTACTTGTGAAGAAAATGCAAACATTGCTATAGTCATATGCCCCCACCATGGCTTTTCTGGACCATATTTAAACACTTAATAACTGTTTATATTTCATGCCTCATAGCATGGTTTGAATATATTTGATAATAATAAATCAGTGATCAATCTTTAAAACCTTTTTTTAAACCTTTTTCAGAGTGCAGTATTAACTGACTTAGAACACAATATATATACAAAATGCTTAATGCAAACTAGTCTGTGCATTCAAAGCAGTGCTAGGAAACCTGGCATGTGTGGGACTTCCACATCAGTTTCTCACACTCACTGAAATGGCAGCTCAGGTCCTTTTGTAATGTTATGACCCAACCCATCTTATGAGATCTGTTTTAATCTCTATTAGCAAATACATACAGTACTTTATTCGGAGTACTTAATTGCAATTTTATTCATGTAGCACATTTATTAATATGTAAACACAATGTGCTTAAGAGAGAAGATAAAAACATTAAATGCTGTGTAAGTTTACAAGACACACCCACACAGCTATTGAACTTTAAGCAATTTTTTCAACCAGGAAAAGTATTGCTGTGTGCTACCCACTGTACCACAATATACTACTGTATATGGACCACCTTCCCACCCTATTACAGATATTGTGTCTATGATAAGGGACCCTCTGACTTCTGTATAGCCTCTGTTATTTTGTGGATCTTATTTGATCACTCCTGTGTTCTTTTACTATTTCACTGTTTGGAGAATTCCCCACGATCCTTTAAATTTCCCGTCCCTGCAGGGGCCTGATCAAATCTGGTGGGAACACAAACAGTTCTTGTGATAAAATTTTAAGTTACTTTAGGAAAATTAAACAATTTCAAGCTAAAAGACATACAGGGAGTGCAGAATTATTAGGCAAATGAGTATTTTGTCCACATCATCCTCTTCATGCATGTTGTCTTACTCCAAGCTGTATAGGCTCGAAAGCCTACTACCAATTAAGCATATTAGGTGATGTGCATCTCTGTAATGAGAAGGGGTGTGGTCTAATGACATCAACACCCTATATCAGGTGTGCATAATTATTAGGCAACGTCCTTTCCTTTGGCAAAATGGGTCAAAAGAAGGACTTGACAGGCTCAGAAAAGTCAAAAATAGTGAGATATCTTGCAGAGGGATGCAGCAGTCTCAAAATTGCAAAGCTTCTGAAGCGTGATCATCGAACAATCAAGCGTTTCATTCAAAATAGTCAACAGAGTCGCAAGAAGCGTGTGGAAAAACCAAGGCGCAAAATAACTGCCCATGAACTGAGAAAAGTCAAGCGTGCAGCTGCCAAGATGCCACTTGCCACCAGTTTGGCCATATTTCAGAGCTGCAACATCACTGGAGTGCCCAAAAGCACAAGGTGTGCAATACTCAGAGACATGGCCAAGGTAAGAAAGGCTGAAAGACGACCACCACTGAACAAGACACACAAGCTGAAACGTCAAGACTGGGCCAAGAAATATCTCAAGACTGGTTTTTCTAAGGTTTTATGGACTGATGAAATGAGAGTGAGTCTTGATGGGCCAGATGGATGGGCCCGTGGCTGGATTGGTAAAGGGCAGAGAGCTCCAGTCCGACTCAGACGCCAGCAAGGTGGAGGTGGAGTACTGGTTTGGGCTGGTATCATCAAAGATGAGCTTGTGGGGCCTTTTCGGGTTGAGGATGGAGTCAAGCTCAACTCCCAGTCCTACTGCCAGTTTCTGGAAGACCCCTTCTTCAAGCAGTGGTACAGGAAGAAGTCTGCATCCTTCAAGAAAAACATGATTTTCATGCAGGACAATGCTCCATCACACGCGTCCAAGTACTCCACAGCGTGGCTGGCAAGAAAGGGTATAAAAGAAGAAAAACTAATGACATGGCCACCTTGTTCACCTGATCTGAACCCCATTGAGAACCTGTGGTCCATCATCAAATGTGAGATTTACAAGGAGGGAAAACAGTACACCTCTCTGAACAGTGTCTGGGAGGCTGTGGTTGCTGCTGCACGCAATGTTGATGGTGAACAGATCAAAACACTGACAGAATCCATGGATGGCAGGCTTTTGAGTGTCCTTGCAAAGAAAGGTGGCTATGTTGGTCGCTGATTTGTTTTTGTTTTGTTTTTGAATGTCAGAAATGTATATTTGTGAATGTGGAGATGTTATATTGGTTTCACTGGTGAAAATAAATAATTGAAATGGGTATATATTTGTTTTTTGTTAAATTGCCTAATAATTATGCACAGTAATAGTCACCTGCACACACAGATATCCCCCTAAAATAGCTAAAACTAAAAACAAACTAAAGACTACTTCCAAAAACATTCAGCTTTGATATTAATGAGTTTTTTGGGTTCATTGAGAACATGGTTGTTGTTCAATAATAAAATTATTCCTCAAAAATACAACTTGCCTAAAAATTCTGCACTCCCTGTATATGTTTTTTTTTTTCTTAACTGTTGCCAAATGTCAAAATGGGTCAAATTTAACTGAACATTATGTTATGTTTTAAGTTAACTTAAAAAACAGGTTCTGATTCTCCATTTAAAAGTTGGTGTAAACATGGGGGTGTGGGGCACCATATTAAACAACATTACAAAATTTAACAGGAACTCATAAGCGGCTTACATTTAAGTAGTTTCCCTTTCAAAATGACCCTTTCACAGAATGAAAGTGCACAATCCACTAGTCATGTAGACCTTGCAATGGTCTACATGAAGAGATTTATGGTTTGGATTAAGATTAATAATTCTTTGTTAGAGAGCATTCAAATTGTTATTCTATTGTTCATGTAAAACCAACCTTAGCAAACTTAAAAAACGGTCTAGGGTCCCGTCTGAAGTACTCAATGTCAAACATAGCTTGAGGATCTGGAAGATCTGGAAAATCTACAGCAAGCCGTGCATAAATTCCATCTCTGGAGCGGAAGTCTGGTATTCCACATGAAACTGAAACCTACAACAAATAAAATAAAAATAATAAGGAAATGCAATGAACACTAGTACTGAAAATCGAATTTACACAGTAGAGCTACATGATAAAGTAAAAAATGCATACCCCAGCACCAGTCAGCACTAGTATCCTTTTACTTTCATGTAGTAGCCTGACTACATCTTCTAAGGTATTAATATCTTTCCGCTTCTTTCTTTTTGGAGGCTCTGAGATGTTGATGATGATCTGCCACAATGTCATGTCATCTAAATCTGGTGGGAGTACAGTCTCGGGCAGCAAATCCCTCAGGATGGCCCTTGGATCTGTCTCTCTAATGTGCTGCTGGATGAAACTGTAGGAACCTGCGAGCAAGAACATAACATCTCAGTATGGCTGGATTTCAAAAATTGTACACACATACTTGTACAATGCAAACAATTATTATGTGGTTTAAATATATACATACACACTAAATACATATTATAAGTGGCGTAATCTAAGATATTGTAGTTTATTAATGATCTGATTATCTTAGTTACCTATTTGCGGTTGAGGAGTCCAGTCGCTGGAGCTTGCATGTGAGGACCTGTCATCGTCTTCAGTGATGTGCTCCGGAGTGACAGCCAAACCGTTAGAGGGAAGATCATCGTGCCCAAGAAAATCTAAGTACAGACATGGAGAAGATTAACTAAATAAGACTAGATATAAGTCGCGACTCTCTTTAATAACTGCTACGACCCGTTACAAAAGTAAATCGGTGAACGCAGTCTCTCAAAGTCAACTTTCAACCGGCTAACAAACGCTAAGTTGCTCTCAAAGTTTTGCGTGGTTATGAAAAAGTTAAATGGACAAATTTGTGCTGGCAGGATCACTGATAGAGTTCTACTTCCGTTTAGCGAAATATAATTTAGTGGAAAAGTTCCCGTTTTCAGGAGTACACAGTTCTCGACACCCACACAGCATTACTGTATTTAACATTAGCAAAGTTAACTGTTTCACATGGAGCCAGTTAGCTCACCGGTTAAGTTGGCAAAGAGAATTTTTCTCACTGTAAGTCACTTAAATACTCAAAGTTTTTCTCTTTTTATACCTGGACTGTCCTCGGTTGCGCCAAAGACAGTGGTGTCGTCCAGTTTCCCAACTGGCTTGTGAGGGTCGGAGAGCAATACTTCCAGTCCATTGTTGTCTCCGCCTAGCGCTGCCGGGGCCTGTTCTACCGCCATCACCGGCTTAGCTTCCTTCTCCGCGGGCTGCGCACAATTCAACGCCGCCTCCCAGCTCTCAGTTGCCGCGGAGACGCACGAGAACTGGTCCGCTTCGACGGCTTTTAGTCCATAGTTAGTTCCTGGACTGATTTTCGAAATCTTAGCCGGAGGTTCCCCCGTATCGGAGGCGCCCGAAAGGGCCGTTTTGAGACTGTTCTCTCCGTCCGCCATCTTCAGCCCGCAGAGCCGCTGAGCAGGAGCCTTCCTCTCGGACAGCTGGCTCATTTGCATAGCACACGTGACTCGTTCTCCACCAGTAGTCACGAGCGAAACGCCCCCCTCTACGTCGCTGACATTATACCATAACAAATATTGTTGCCTTCAAGTGCTGTCGGATGATTTCTAATCATAGGTTAGCCCTCACGAATCTTTCAAGCCTTTCGGTGATGTGTTTCGCGTAAATATAAACGATTTTATATTGACGTGCAGCCGTTGAAAGCTTAATTAATGCCCCAGTTACAAATCTGTCATTTTCTTTTTTCGTTGCCACACAAGCCTTAAGTATGTGAAAGAAATTTAGTTTTACTACATAAAAATATAACATTTTTAATTTCCTAAAGCTACCATTGCCTTTGTTTCTTAGCCAGATGAATAAATGAATTTTCTAGTAAGCAGGACCATTATCAAGACCCTTGAATGCATCGTACGTCATACGGTAAAAAGGGGCAGCTGGGCTCTCCCAACAACTCAGGAGAGATCTCCCTTGACAATTTTAACAGTTTAATAATCCCTGAAATCTAACGCTAGCTGACAAAACCATACTAAGACAAACTTTGCTAACAGTTAGTAGTTAGCTAGTTGGTTATAGTAAGTGAGTGAGAGGGGGGACCCTTTGGCAACCCTTTAACTGATCAGCTGTGATCACGTTCAGCAGCATTTGTGGTCCGTTAAAAGAAGCCATACGTGCTTCTCCGACAGATTTTTATGGAGGCTGTTTTGAGCTGTAAACCTGAGGATTTGGAGGATTACTACGGGTTACTGGGATGTGATGAACTGTCATCGGTAAGTTCTCGTCAGTGGGTTTAAGGCTCAGACTATTTCCTGGGTTGCTGAACGGATATAGTCTCGATCTATAAGTCAGTAATTATTTGGGTCAATAGCCTATACGCTGCTGAGTCAAAAAATGTGAAAATAAAAATGTATGTGTGCCTCAGATTAGGCTGAACCAACAGAGACCTGTTGATGTGAAACTAGTCGTGCGTCATCCAGTGTCTGCCAGCCAGCATTTAAATTCATTTGTGTATAACTAGATTAGATATGCAATCAGTGTGATTTTTTAATGTATCTTACTAAAACAAATCTTTGATTATCAACATCAACACACATATCCACCGTGGTCTTGTGATCGCCAATTTTCACTCAATATATTACTCAGCAATCAGCAACACTCATAGACTGGCAGAGCTGAGGGTCTCAAATAGTCAATAACACGGTCAAGATAACATAGATCTTATTGATTAGATCACATCAGACTATGAGGTTAGTTTTGTTTTGTTCTCTTGCAGACTGAACAGATTCTCAATGAATACAAGATTCGAGCCTTGGCATGTCATCCAGACAAACACCTCGACAGCCCAAGAGCAGGTAATGCACACACACCACTAACTGTGTGTGAGTCATATTTCATATAACCTTTTTTTCATAGCCCGAAGCAATAAAGTATTACAAAGTGTGCTATTACCCCTTCATTACCTCTTCATTCACACTTTTCTTACATAGTTGAGTCATTCCTACTATTCGGTGCCATTTCAGTGTGATCACTCTTCATCAAAAAATACAAAATTTTGAATTATTTTAACATTTCATCTAAAAGAGGGATTTTCAACCTATAAGAAAAATGTATTGGTCCAGCTAAGGATATTATATTATAATATTTTTTAAAATCAAAGTCTTTACCCATGACGTGCCAAATGTCCACCCTGTTACAGGACATTCAATTTTCTATTAATAACTGTTTTGAATACACAGTTATAGTAATATTTACATTTTCTAAAAGCTACAATGTCCCTTTTTAAAATCTGCAAGGAAATTTCATGTTACAGTGCATAGCAATAACAGGGGTGACGGTAACAGGGGGGAGATTTTATGCTAAACTTAGCCATTACTACTAGTATGATGAACAACAAGTTAGTACATGGTGACCACTAAGAACCATTTTTAACATGTTTATTAGCCATATTATAAAAATTACAAAAAAAAAATTGTTTCCACTATTAATAAGCGTAACAGGTTGGACGTGTTATGCTTTGCCACATTACAAAATCTTGCTAAAACATTGAAAAAAGGGTTGATTAAAGAGTGGTACTTACTCGTCTTCTTCTTGAAAGTTTTCCCTCCAAAATATGTTACATCCGGGAGTGTCATGTGACTAAAAGAATAATCAGGTGATGTGTTCTATGGAATTCTTATCAGAGTAACAGGGGTGACAGTTGATTCAGGGACACAACATTTTTTAAAGATTTTAAGTATTAAACATGCATTAATAATAAAAAAGAACATTTGATGAGGAACATTAGAAATAAGCCAATCCAGAAATGATGAAAAATTTAGATTTTTTTTTTTTTTTTTTAAGTTATATTTGTAACTGAAGTCGAGCAAGCATGACTGGGGACATAGTACTTTAGTGACTTGTGCTAAAATAAAAGTAATTTACTTTTAATGTATTTATCCTGTGTATATATCAATGTGTTCTATGGTAGAGGGGGGTTAAACATACGAGAAAATGGTTTAGAAATAAGCATTAGACAAGTTTTACACTAAATATACCATATTATGTCATTAGGACTCAAATGGCACCGAATAGTAAGAATGACCCAGTTAATGTCTGTTTCTGATGTCTTAACTTCAAAGCAAATAATGCTAATAGAGCGGATGCTTACAGCTGTATACAGTAAATTGCTTTATTAAATTCTAAATTTTATATTAAAACCGTTTTTTCTGTTGTGAAAGTGGCAGATTTCCAGAAGCTGCAGGAAGCCAAAGAGGTTTTATGCGATGAAACCAAAAGGAAAAACTATGATCTTTGGAAAAGAAGCGGAGTTACGATCCCATTCCATGACTGGCAGGCCTTGAACGACTCAGTGAAAACTGTACGTAATGTCCTCTCTTTAGATTCTTAAAAACACTGTGCAACCATTGACACTTAAAAAGCCTGCTAATTTGTTTACAGTCAATGCACTGGGCTGTGAGAAATAAGAAGGAACCAATGTTGGAGGGCTCCAAACCAGAAGACCCCATCACGTCACAAGCAGAGAGCTTTCACTGTGAGCAGCAGGAAACGGGGAAATCTTCGTGTGAAAGCACGGCATACTCGGGTAACTGAAATTTATTCCAATTCTTTAAAGCAAGATGTTGCTGGAGAGCAATACATAACAACACACAAAATACAAGTAAGGAAGTGGTCAGTGCCATAGGATCCTTATTTTTGAAAGTCAGACATGAGAAAAGTTTAATTGATACCAGTATGATAGACATGATTTGGTGTATTTTCAATCTAATTTCATTGCAGAGAGGCAATGGATATTCAGAACAGCTGCTCAAGAGCTTCTCTGCTCTTATATTAAGCTGATGGAATATAAAAGTAGGAGCTCTTTAGTGCTCATATTAAAGAGGGGCTGCACGCCCACCCAATGTTTTGTGAGGTTTTGCACTTTGCACTTCAAAGCTACCACTTTAAAGCACTGATTTCATTTTATTTTGGTTATAATTTCAGGTTCAGCAATTATTCACAACTTGGCTGTGAGACCATGTTAGTAGTTTCCTCTTAGCTAGTTTTTAGCTTCAGTGTTCAGGGCTGACACTTTCCTGTAGCCCTGAGGACTGATGCAGTTTTCCTGAGATTCTACAGAAGCTCGCTGTGGATTCCTTTTTCCTTTATAATACTGCCACAAAATGTTTCAAATATTTGCCGCTAAAGAGCACTGTAAGGACTTTGTTCTGAAACTAATTTTTAGAGTTAGAAGTCAGTCATAACCTCTGAGATAAACACTTGCAAGTCAGTATTACTATAGCTGAAACACAGCTATGATTATAGACTTTCCTCCACGAGCATCAGTACAGCTTACCGGATACTCAAGCCGAGTACACAACAGGCTTGAGTACTCAGTGAAGGATCTGAACTGTTCCTCATGTGAATTTCTTCTAGAGTAAACAGCAGCTGTTTAAAAAGTACTGAACTGCATAAAGGGAAGTGAAGTGACTTTTTCTTATCATTGCTGCAGGTGATTTCTGCCATCGACGCTTCCGCTGGGCTGGTGACTCTCCATCTAATCTGCTGCGGAAATTCCGAAATTATGAAATCTGAATATATTAAAACTTTCATGTTGTCCAAGTGTTGCTAGACTTGGGACCATTTTATTGTAATGCCAGCTTTTATAGAGTATGTTTAGTTGTTGTGCAGCTGTGACATCAGTAACTGTCTCACTGTGTTTACTCTTGCCTAATAATTGGTGGGACTGTTGCAAAGCTAACTGTCAGGTGTATGTTACGTTTGGCTAAATTCTTTATTATTAATATTATTTTTCTTCCGTGGTGTGTACCTTCCCTACAGTTTGTTGTAGAGACACATATTCTGGCACCAAATTGCTTCCTCATTTTATTTCTGTCATGTTTGAATTATTTAATGTGTCCTCACTAATAGCTCCTCATTCAGGTGAATGGGAAAAGAGAGCCAGAAAAATGTTACTTCAGCCATCATTTTACCACTGAATCATATAAAAATTTGTCTTTTTTCTAACAATGTCTTCCTCAATGTCTACCAGATGTATACTTTTTGATCTGGCGGCATTTGAGTGAGACGAGTTCCATCTCACCGCCCAATAGACTTATATGAAGCCTACAGGCAGTCTATTGGGCAGTGAGATGGAATACATATATATGTATCTCTATCAGTAACATACAGTGGAGGCATGATTGTGCGTGATATTATTGTTTGCTGTAATGTATTGTGTTTGTATTAGTATTATTCTTTGACTTCTTCAGCTTTGTTTGAGGCCAAACTAATTCTTTGAATTGAAACCTTAAGTTTTCCACAATTGTGCTTTAGTACAGCATGTTCACCCTTTATCAGAAGGAAGTCACAACATGTGGTCTATAGCTAAATATAATATGTTATTTTGTAAAGATATGAAATCACTTATTGTTTAGTTTGTTTTAACTGCACGGTCAGAAGAAATATATTTTAAATGTTCAGTAGCAAAACATATGAAGTGAACAGAGGTTTCAAATCTTTAAAGTTAATATAGCTAATATAAATATAGTTAAATATCGCAAATAAAATAAACAATAATAACAAAAAATTAAGATTACCTATAAAAGTAGCTGTTAAAAATAGCAGGCTACAGAATTTTTTTGTTCCTATAATGAAAAACACAAAGGCTGAGTTTCTGTAACACAGATTTAGCTTTGAGCACAAACCTTTTAAGGGAACTTGCTGACACAGTCTCTTCCACAATCCGCCCATGCTTTCATGTTGTTTACACCAAGTTCTAACCCTACAATTCAAATGTCTTAGCAGAAATCGACTCATTAGACCAAGCAACATTTTTCCAAGCCCTTGTTGTCCAAATCTGGCAGATTTTGCAGTGTCTTAGTTTCTTGTTCTTGGCTGACAGGAGTGGGACCCGGTGTGGTCTTCTGCTGCTGTAGCCTATCTGGTTTAAGGTTTGACATAATGTGCATTCATGGATGTTCTTCTGCAAACCTTGGTTGTGATGAGTTATTATTTGAGTTAGTGTTGCTTTCCTATCAGATCCAGTATTTATATGCCTAAATACTCTGAGATTCTGCCATGTGATTAGGTGATGATATTTTCATTACTGAGTGACTGGTGAGTGTATTTATGAGACATTTCATCATAAATAAAATGATGGCATGACAACCCAATGCTTGTAATGCAAGTGACCTTCTTTTATTTGTATCACTGACTATTATTCATGTAGCGGACTGTAAGCAAAGAAGAGGAAATATATTAAAATCTAAACAATAAAAAAAAAAAGTTTCCGAATGCTGTCATATTTACTGGTGGTTATCTACTGGTGAGTTAATCCAAGTTATCAAGATGTGTTAAATAATCAGTCCAGTTTCCAGTTCATAGGCTAGGCTTGAGCTTATTTTACTTTATAAAGAAGGTTACATTATATGGAAAAAGTTATGTCAATACCAAGTAAATTACTATGATTTATTGGCCTATTACAGAGTATTGGCCTATTACAGAGTACATAGACATTTGCTCATGTACATAGATATGTGGAATAAACAATGGGGTTTTATTAGTGCTGGAAATTTAGAAAGAAAAAAGAAATAATATTTCCTGGAGTCTTTCACATTCAATGAATCCTTCTAATTGGCTATCCGGGGAACCTTTTGTTTTTTCAGGGAACGACTTACTAACGTTCCTAAAGAGGAATTAAAAGAACCAAAGGAAACGGTGTGCAGACCTTTTATAACAGTACCCGGTTTTCACCGCTTGATAGCGCTGTGTTACTCGTGACGTCACTTTTGTGAAAGATAAAAGCCCGAGGAGCACTTCTGTTTCTCGCCGGGTGCGGTGGCGCGCGCCTGTAATCCAAGCTACCGGGAGGCTGAGGCTGGCGGATCGTTTGAGCTCAGGAGCTCTGAGCTGCAGCGGACTATGCCGATCGGGTGTCCGCACTAAGTTCGGTATCGATATGGTGCTCCTGGGGGAGCTCGGGACCACCAGGTCGCCTAAGGAGGGGTGCACCGGCCCAGGTCGGAAACGGAGCAGGTCAAAGCCCCCGTGCCGCTCAGTAGTGGGATCGCGCCTGTGAATAGACGCTGTAGTGCAGCCTGAGTAATACAGCGGGACCCAGTCTTTTTATACTCTTTCTCCTCTCCACAGAAATATACACACAGCACACACACTCACACATCACGTTTTTACAGCTTATAAAAGCGTCAAACACGGTCTCTCTGTCCTCTCGTTCCATTGAAAACCACCGCTGTTTGTTGGTCCAACAGCGCCTCCAACTGGAGGGGAGTAGCAATGACTGCAAATTCAAAGAGACGGTGAACTTTTTTTTTCTTTCAGTGATTGACTTTGATGAACACGCAGGACTGGACTGGGACAAAAAAAAAAATCAGCCCGGGCATTTTGACTAGAGAACAGCCCACCAGGAATTATAGGAAAAGCCATAAAGCCTCTGAATGAAAACAAATGCTGTTGTGACAGTGATGTACGCTGTTCTGTTGGTATATATGTGTCAATCTAATAAACTTAAACCTACACCATCCTCCCTATTCTGGTATTTTAAACAGTACTTACCGGAAATATCAAACAACCTAATCAATAATTACATATACCTAACTAGCAGAGTTGCCAACTCCCAGCAAAAATAGGGAACCGCCCCCCACCCTCCGCCTAATGATGCTTAATCAACGTAATCGACTTTAATTTATTGCCAGGGTAAAACAAATGCACAGAAACCAATTATTTTTCTACAGTAAATAAATAGATTCAACATCTTTCCGCAACAGAATTGCAGACTGCACACATGGTACCTTCCCAAAGGAAAAAGTACTATAGCTTATTAGGGCATATATTAGACTTAATATTTACTATATACAATAATGAATTTTTATATATTTTTACATGAGATGACCACTTTGGTTGTAAGATTCGGTTGTATTTATTAAAACCTAGACATTTTAAATGAGTAACTGTGTGTTGACTGTGTGTTGAGCAGCACCTTTACGGCTGCTGTTGGCTGCTATCTGCAGCAGTTTCCTGATGACGTCAGGTGTGTAAACCTTAAAGTCTGCGTAAACGAGGGCGCCTCTTGCCGGGTGCGGTGGCGCGCGCCTGTAATCCAAGCTACCGGGAGGCTGAGGCTGGCGGATCGTTTGAGCTCAGGAGCTCTGAGCTGCAGCGGACTATGCCGATCGGGTGTCCGCACTAAGTTCGGTATCGATATGGTGCTCCTGGGGGAGCTCGGGACCACCAGGTCGCCTAAGGAGGGGTGCACCGGCCCAGGTCGGAAACGGAGCAGGTCAAAGCCCCCGTGCCGCTCAGTAGTGGGATCGCGCCTGTGAATAGACGCTGTAGTGCAGCCTGAGTAATACAGCGGGACCCAGTCTTTTTATACTCTTTCTCCTCTCCACAGAAATATACACACAGCACACACATCACGTTTTTACAGCTTATAAAAGCGTCAAACACGGTCTCTCTGTCCTCTCGTTCCATTGAAAACCACCGCTGTTTGTTGGTCCAACAGCGCCTCCAACTGGAGGGGAGTAGCAATGACCATCACTGCAAATTCAAAGAGACGGTGAACTTTTTTTTTCTTTCAGTGATTGACTTTGATGAACACGCAGGACTGGACTGGGACAAAAAAAAATCAGCCCGGGCATTTTGACTAGAGAACAGCCCACCAGGAATTACAGGAAAAGCCATAAAGCCTCTGAATGAAAACAAATGCTGTTGTGACAGTGATGTACGCTGTCCTGTTGGTATATATGTGTCAATCTAATAAACTTAAACCTACACCATCCTCCCTATTCTGGTATTTTAAACAGTACTTACCGGAAATATCAAACAACCTAATCAATAATTACATATACCTAACTAGCAGAGTTGCCAACTCCCAGCAAAAATAGGGAACCGCCCCCCACCCTCCGCCTAATGATGCTTAATCAACGTAATCGACTTTAATTTATTGCCAGGGTAAAACAAATGCACAGAAACCAATTATTTTTCTACAGTAAATAAATAGATTCAACATCTTTCCGCAACAGAATTGCAGACTGCACACATGGTACCTTCCCAAAGGAAAAAGTACTATAGCTTATTAGGGCATATATTAGACTTAATATTTACTATATACAATAATGAATTTTTATATATTTTTACATGAGATGACCACTTTGGTTGTAAGATTCGGTTGTATTTATTAAAACCTAGACATTTTAAATGAGTAACTGTGTGTTGACTGTGTGTTGAGCAGCACCTTTACGGCTGCTGTTGGCTGCTATCTGCAGCAGTTTCCTGATGACGTCAGGTGTGTAAACCTTAAAGTCTGCGTAAACGAGGGCGCCTCTTGCCGGGTGCGGTGGCGCGCGCCTGTAATCCAAGCTACCGGGAGGCTGAGGCTGGCGGATCGTTTGAGCTCAGGAGCTCTGAGCTGCAGCGGACTATGCCGATCGGGTGTCCGCACTAAGTTCGGTATCGATATGGTGCTCCTGGGGGAGCTCGGGACCACCAGGTCGCCTAAGGAGGGGTGCACCGGCCCAGGTCGGAAACGGAGCAGGTCAAAGCCCCCGTGCCGCTCAGTAGTGGGATCGCGCCTGTGAATAGACGCTGTAGTGCAGCCTGAGTAATACAGCGGGACCCAGTCTTTTTACGCTCTTTCTCCTCATATATACTCACACATCACGTTTTTACAGCTTGTAACACCTTCTTTTTTTTGTCATCACCATGTGAGCCAGCATGTGAGTATTGATGTTTGTTGGTCCATCACCGCCTCCATCTGGATCACAGGAGAAAAATAAAAGAAACAACGTTTCAACAAGTTTCTTCTTTCTCCACTGCAGAGTACCTCTGTCAGCATTTTTCTCTTTCTTTCTGCTGGTCTATATTTATTCGAGCACAGTGGTAAAAGGATTTAAAATACCACACCTCATAGGGAAATATAGCACATTTTTACAAATAGAACAGAATAGAAAAATCCTTTAATTGTCCCACAAGGGGAAATTTGATTGTAACAGCAGCAAAAAACACCGTCTGGTTGTTGAGTTTGTTTGAGTTTGTTTTCACCCTCAAATGAGCTGACTGCTTCTGCTCTACAAAAACACACACAATATATATATATATATTTTTTTACAGAAACACATATTTACATCATGGACAATGTACAAAAACAGAGTACTGTACAGTTATTAAGATCGAAGTACAGATGAAAGTGGAAAACCCAGGTTTTATTGCGCAAACAGAGCAGGGTACTGGAAGATGTTTAAATAATTAAGAATATTTACAAAATGTACAGATTGTGCATTGTATCTGTGCATCAAAAGGTAAATGTAACTTCCAATATGTCAGTATATATAAACTGAGAAAAAATAATGTGCAAGTTATAACAGTAGTTGTTCAGTTGATTAGTGCAAATTACAGCGCTGATGTAAACACCTATGTGTGTTGGGAGCAAACCTTATGTACATAAGATTTTAATTTTTATCTTTTATGTTTGTTTAAGTGTAAGTCTGAGGTCCGTGGGAGCACTGCAATTTCAAATGCCCGTGTATGGTTTGTACATTTGGTTTTTGAGTTTGATGGTTCCTTCTTCCCTTGTAATTGCACGGAAATGTAAACTAAATAACTACAATAACAGGTGCTATCTTAAAGTGTTTTTTTTTTTTTTTTGTTGCTGTTTTTTTACATAACAAAAATGAAACTACGTTTTTCTATAATAAAGTATACAGCGGTGTTTACCACCCGTAGAGCGTGCCTCCCACTGCTGAATCTGATTGGTCGGATCAGCTGCGCTTCTGCTCATTGGCCCGCGCACCCGTCACTCAGGCGGTTGTAGTGGGGTCATTTCAGTCCGGTTTATAGCAGAGTCAGGTCATTCACTGTACTTGAAAAAGGCACTATAATGGCGGGACGTCTTCTTCTCCGAGCTTGTACAACAACACTGCAGCTGAGGAGCGGCGTGCTGGCCCCGCTGCACCGTTCAATGGCCACAGTGAGAGGTAGGACTCCGTATTTACGACAGGAGACGTGACTTCACAGGCCTCCGGAGTGCGTTACAGCCACAGCTGTCACCGCTCACTCGACTTAGTGCGAAAAGCTGGTTATATTGGCAATTTTAGCGGCGTCTTTATTGTTTAGTTTGGTAGCTGACAAGTTAGTAACAAGGAGTTTGCAGTACGTGCTAGCTAGCTACCGCCAGTGTTTTATTTACAGCAAAAAGAAACACCTGTGTACATATTTATTTACAGAAGTAAAACATATTTGTGGGAGGCCTAAGTGCTTTGAGATACACAAAACCCCTACCTAAATACGACTATAAAGTACACCTTAAAAAAAATGAAGGTCATTTGGACTTTAGCGAGTGGAAAGGCCTTTGATAGACCCACCTCCTTTGGCAGACTCTGTTGGGCAGGTGCCAGCACCCTGATAGGGGACAGGAGTGTGTTATTGTGGGAGGCGTCCAATGCTGACGTGCAGGCTTGCCCGCACTCATTACAGAGTTTATTATAGTTCTGTATTTTCTAATTAGTTATAATTTTTATTTCGTTTTGAGCTTTTCTTTTTAATTTAGTTTAGTTTTTGTTCTTAGAAGACGTTTAGTGTTGGTTTCTGTGTTAGTTTTAGTCTTTTTAGTTATTAGTGTGCGGAGGCCATATGCAAGAGGTAAGATTTAAGCAAGTTATTATAGGCTTTTAATATAAAACTGATTTTTTTTTTAAGCAGCTGAATCAAATACAGATTTTTTTTGTTTATTATTTGTATATATTATTATCATTTATTCATTTTTTTAATAGAAACCTTTTTGCTATTTAATTTTTCAGGCATACCAACAGATGAAGAACAGGCCACTGGGCTGGAGCGCCGTACCCTCCAGGCCCTCAAACAGGGAAAGGTAGGCTACTGTATACATATGATAATGAACCTGAACTGCACATAAGCTAATTTTTTTCTTTTTCCCGTTTACATCACAGGACCCTTACAGCATCCTGAAACCAAAGCACTATGCTGGTACCAAAGAAGACCCTCACATTGTGCCAGGCATTGGAACCAAGAGGCTGGTGGGATGTCTCTGTAAGTGATGCATAATGAATACAATTTCCCCTTTATGAATCTGTTTTACCAGTGTTAAAAACTTTTTTTTTTTTAATTATAACTTTTTAAAAATCTTTGCAGGTGAGGAAGACAACACTGCTATTGTGTGGTTCTGGCTTCATGAGGGAGAGGCCCAGCGCTGTCCTTCCTGTGGTTCCCACTATAAGCTTGTCCATCACGAGTTGCCCCACTGATACCAAAACTAACACACAAAGCCCCCAAATTGGGCAACAACAGACGTGTATTTGCCTCCTTTAAGGCCATATTCTGCAGTGTGTGCACATCATTCAACTTGTACAGTTTATGATTAAATTGTGACTTGAAGTGGAATGTGTTGATGGGTATTTTCATGAGGGAACAGACAGTTAAAATATTAAAGGTTAATTTACTATATAAGCTGGACTTTAAAGGGGACCTATTATTCTGATTTCCAACATATTTTAATTCATCACAGCAGCTTTGTTTTTCTTATACTCTACCTTAATGCAGGCCCTCAGATTTCATCTCTCTGACTTTAAGGTAACTTTATTTCTGATTGGCTGCCCCTCAAAGGTTTCTATTGCGCTTTCGACTACATTTCTGACACCTCAACAGTTGCCCTTGAAGAAATGTGTCATTGTGTCAACAATTAGCCAATCATAGGGAAAAATCACCTTCTTTGGAAGAATGAAGTGATATTGTAAATGTGAAATCTAAAAAAATCGCCATTATTTACCGTCTAGATTTTGGCGTAAATAATTACTTTGGCTGTCTTTACCGCTTTCATGAGCCCCTCCACTTGCAGGATGTGAATAGGAAATGGCTGTGTGCCCGAGATGACATCTGCCCTTTGTAACTTCATACAAACCCAAGAGTAGGAAGACGTTGATGCCTGAGCACACGGATTACACATACCTATACTTACCACCTCCTCTGAAACTCTGGTCAGGTGTCATAAGAACATCCATCATCAGAACATATTTGAAAGAAAATAACAAAAAGCAGAATTAACCCCTTTTAAAAACAAAATGTGGTATATTTTTTGTTAAAAAATACCTTCTACAGCAATATTCAAACACAAGGTACTATATTAAAAATAACCAACCTTTCATAAGAACTTAGAACCTTACCAGCAAGTAACCCATTTATTTCAGTGGCTGTACTTTGTTTTTATTTGTGGATTGTTAAGGCAGACAGCCAAGAAAATCCACTCAGCATCTATAGCAAACACTTCGCATTGCTCTCGAGCAAATGTCACAAGAGAACCTTTGTCAAACAAAGTAGATTTACATTGGCTAACAATTTTTGCAACGGGATGAAAAAACCCAAACTCCTGTAAAATACGGTGTCACTTTGATGACAAAGCCATGCAGAAAATACTGCTAGAGTGTAGTTTAAAAAATATGTTTCTGTTGACACCTTGTCAGATGTGAATCAGGTCTTATTTTTCTCTATATTTTTTGGGGGGGTGGAATTACGTGGTATTTTGTGGTGTTTGACTACATTTTAAACCAGTAAAAACATAATAGAAGCATCTCACTGTCACAATAAATTAGGTGTTAAGCATTAGAAAAATTTCACTGTATTTTACAGGAGTTTGTCAGTTTATTTATGCCCCTGTGCTGTATATACCAGTAGTTTGCTTCGTCCTATCCAAACATGAATAAAAGCATATCTACATGAGCAATATTAAATGTGAATCAAATTGTGTGGGATTGGACTTCAAATACTTTGATGGCAAGAAAGCAGCTGGAAAAAAAAAAAAAAAAAAAAATCAACATTAACATGAAAGTCCAGCCGTTCATCTCAGTCACCTTTAGTGTCATGTGGCCTCCTTTTTAATTTTTATTTTTTTCAACTTGTGTTTGACTCATCCAGACTGAGAAGTCTGCAAAAAACCATCTGGGAATGTGGTTGCCATCAACAGTCTCAACATGGATTTTTATGTTCTATCAGGCAAGATTGAAGCCTTGATTGTGATCTATAGCCTGTAGCAGCTTCTCACGGAGCATTTCTAGACTCGTGTACTTGGGCAGGTCCAGCAGGTTGAAGCAGGTGTGGGCGACAGGTAAGTAATGCTCCCCTCCACCAGTAGGCTGGATCACCAGTTTCAAGCTTTTCATGCCCAAGATGGGGATGCGGTCACTTCCAGTGAGGAACACTGTAAAGACAAGATTTTTGTTTCTCTTCATTCTTCAAGGTCCGTATGTAACATGCAAACTCACACAAAATTAATGAAATTAACTTTTCTGCTGTTTAGGGCAACACTTACAGAGAAACTGTTTTTTCTTCTCCAATGGAAGATTGTGAAACACCTCCCAGAAAAGCCTGATTGTAGGGTGGTCTGTCCAGTACTCCCCTTTGTACTCAGTAGTCTATGAGCAAAAGAGCATAAACAAAAATGATTTTCATAATCCATCTTATAATGTACAAGGCTCACTTTAAAAAGTGAGATTCACAGTGGCCACTGGGGCTTTTAAATGATGTATTGACTGAGAAACCAAGGATACTGCACACTCTTACATCAGCAACCTGCCAATCACACCATACCGGCAAATGTTTCCTTAATTCACAAAATGAAGATTATACTGTATTAGATGGAATGTTAAACTAGCATACAAGACCATAAACTAAATTCGTAAAATGTTTACTGAGGTAATAAATCAAGTGAGACATAAGGAAATTTCAATACAGCTAGAGGAGTCGCCCCCTGCTGGACACTCGGAAAAATACAGATTTCATAGTCCTAAAGGCTATGCAGATATTTTCTTCACATTGCGTGGCCAGATGCAATTTTTACTAATCACTATTTAATACAAAACCTTTTCAAGCTCCATCCAGTCATAGTTGGTATTGCCGATAACCATGGCTTGCAGTTCGTTTGGCTGGAAGAGTTCTAAAACTTTCCCACCGCACACTTTGTGGAAGCCTGAATAGAAGCACTCGAAGAGTGGAGCTACCGATGTGTTGAAAACATAGTCTACATAGGCACTGACGAAATCTTGCCTAGAGGAGAAGAAAGTAAGAAAAATGAGAGTAACGTGAATGTTTCAACAACAGTCCAAAATATTCATGAATCCCTTAGTGGATAACTGCTAATGGATAAATATCAGGACAACTTAAAAAAAAAAAAAAAAATCTTTACCTGTTTGACATATTGACGTTAATGTTTTCCCCATTTGGTACAAGCTCCAAAACCTCTGTGGCACCGTAGTTTTCCTCTGTGATCTGAAAAAATAAAAATCATATGATAGGTGGATGACACAACTTACTTTAACCACAGCAGAAAATGTTGATAGTCAATCATCTTACTGTGAAATTCAAGCAGAAGGTTTCCTCAAGGTCATCTTCTGTGTAGTCTAGTAGCTGCTGCAGACTCCTGGATGAACAGGAACACAATTCCCTGTGTGATTACTGTGGCATTGAAAGGTTTAGATGACGTTAAGACAATGCCAAGGTAAACTACCATTCATAAACATATTAAATGGAAACCTCAGGTGACTGTTCCTTGATCTGACCTTCCCACATCTGGCATTAGCTCTTTCAGGTCTTCTAGCGTTGGCTTCTTCTTCAGAAGCTTCTTGTAAAGGGCCAAGGGGAAGTTGAGCTCAACGATGGTGAGATTGTAGATGGCCAGACCGCAGATGACCCCGATGAGGTTGAACAAGTCAATGTCCTCAAATGTCTGCAAGGGACAGTCGGTGATTGTCAGCATTTAATCGAGGAAGGTTTTCACAAAGATCACGCGGAGATGCCGCCTGGTTTAAAGCAAGTACCTTGTTTGAAAACCAGATGAGGCGAGACTCCTCGTAGTAACGAAACATTCCGTATTTGGGATCAAGCAGCTCTTTCATGATCAGAAGGAAGAACTCCTTTCTCACGCCGCCTGCATCGACAGCCTCTTCTCCCACAAAGATCACCTGCCACAAATGTCACAAGTAAGTCACAGTACCGTTTGAACCTGGCATACTCTGTGGGTTCATTACCATGAGCAGCATCTTTCACATTCATATATGTATTTTCATTCATAACTAGGAACTTCATCCTAAGTGTACTTGATTTAAATTTGGCTGTTAGCTCGTTCAGTTGTCTTCGTTGTCAAGGCCACGGCTCCTGCGATACTTAGCGATCGCTACCTGGAAATCCTGTTCCAACCACTTGCACCACTCTGTGTGCTCACTGGATCACCACTTCTGTGTCGAAATTGTGAGGAGTTGAGACAGAATCTACAGTTTTGAACCTTAAGAACGGATTTACAATTTGCAACACTGTAAAAAAAGGCCTAGCATGCTTTAAGTCAAGCTTGTGACCTAATGTTGATGCTACGTTTGGACGTTGTGGACTTATAAACCTGAAGAGTGCCTTTTTTACACTCTCTAGCTCTTAGCTGTATGATGTTTCTTCCCTGAGTTAGTGGTGTCGTTGTAGACTGCAAGGAGGTCCATGTTGAAATCACACACGCACATGTGCATGTTGTCAGAACGGGACTTCCTGGAAACAATCCAATAATAGCACAAGTACTGGAAGGGATCCAGAGTTTACAAGAATATGACTGGAATGGAAATGGTGGCCAAATTTAAATCAGGTTTGGGTTATGCTGCTTCTTTTTTTTTTAAAGCTTCAAACTTAAATGCTGTTTCTACCTTTAGTGGCTTCTTATAGTCAACATTCTTAGACTTCCTGAGCACTTCCATAGTGTCTCCAACAATGTTTTCCCTGCGAACGATGAGGATGAGGCACGGGTTGACGGATTCCACAGCCGGTAGGAACATGGAGCTGAAATTTTGCATCTGTGCCTGGTCCACTGCCATCTGTTAATACAGAAAACACATGATTATGAAGCGATTAGTGAGAATAAAGGTAAGAAACTGCCTTTAAGAGGTTTAGTGAGTAGTACCTGCATTTGTAAGACAGCATCTGTCTGAAGGAGTGTAGTCTTTGCTTGGGCATCAAATACAAAGGGATACTTGCACAGAGTCACCACACCATCATGTCCCTGGGGATAGAGCATAAACAAAAGGTTCACATCAAAACCTTAACATAGAAAGATGTATTACTGAATCGCAGAGCCAACATCCAGACTCACCATTGGGTACATCTGCCTCTGAAGCCATGTGACATAGTCATTTCGGATGTCTATCAGGTTGTCCAACTCATGAATGTAGAACTTGCCATACTGAATGATGTGTCCCGCTTTCTCGCTCACCTGAAGCGAGAAGTGGGAGAGACTGCCACTTGTAGTCCTTTAAAGAAGGATATAATGTGCAGCAGGAATTTAACACTGCACCTTTTTCCTCACCTTGTGTAGGATTTCCAGGAGTCGCAGCGACGTGTCCAGAAAACAGGTGAAAATTCTCTGCTCTACTGCGGGAATGCCCACCTTGTGCATCTGCAGCAGATACACCACCACTTCCTTGTACAGTTCAACTAGCCGCTGGAAGACTGGGGACTCAAACGTAGACCACCAGTTTCCTGCAAATACATGAGCAAACACTAAATTTGTGCTCCTCAAAACCCTTTTAAGACAGTGTAAAGTGCTCATTTTTCCCAGTCCTAACTATACCATCTGGAATTTAATTCCTGCATAAGATTTATGACAAATATAAGCTATTTTAAGACCTTATTTTCCTGAACAATAAGGTCTTAAGTATAGTATGTAGTACTAATGTAGTATGGAAAGCTTAAAGAAACTCCTTCATCCTACCTACCTAGTACCTTCAGTGGAGCCTCTTTTAGGCTGATGACTGATTTGGCAAATGGGATAGAGATGGTGACGTAGTTATTTCGGTTAGTGAAGAGAGGGCATTCTGGAAGAGTGAGGTAGAGTCTCAGGGCTTCGATGTCTGGAGGAGAATTGTTTAGCCTGGGAATGAGGTTCTTCTCCAGACTAGCAGCAATCTGAGGCAGACAGACGAAGGGAAACAGGTCTGTTATGATTAATGTGATAATCCTGAATGCATACAAACTGCTGATGAGGTGTGGGGTAAAGTGCAACAATAACACACTGAATGGACCAGAGTACCGGAAATAACTGGAGCCGACACAGTAATAAAACGTCACTGGGGACATTTACACTATAAAAACATCTTCTGGTCAGGTACCAAATCAAAATAAAATGAACGTCGTTGACAAGACAGCAGATGAGCAAAGGTCATAAACACTGTTGAAGAGTATGAGGAATGAAAAAGAAACTCCAAGTCAGAGGAACTTCACCAGTCAGAGAAAATATATTAGTGCCCAAGTATTTGGCATGGCACTGACACGACACAGAATGCAGTTTTGAATTACAGTGAAGAATCCAGAATTTAGTCCCCTCCAAGACCTTGAATTGAACAAGTAAAAGGAGATGGATGGGTGGA